>NC_072732.1:156132149-156423462 GCF_026930045.1 Uloborus diversus | reverse complement strand
AAATCATTGCTTAATGGAGAAAAATGTATGGGTCGCCGAAATAAATTTGAAATAAAGAGAGAGAGGAAAAAAAAACAGTGAAATGCAAAGAGAGATTCAAAATATTGTAATGAATACTCACAACAAAAGTTCTAAATGTTTGAATGTAAAAATCGTAAGTAAATCAAAGCTTGATCAAGAGATGCAAGTGCAAAATGGCATGTTTAAAATAAAATGAAGTGGAATAGAGACCAAAGGTAACGCAAAAAATTACCACATCCATTCATTATAAGTCCTTTTTCTAAGGCCGCAAACGCTTGTATTTGTATTGCAAGAAAACAAAAATATTAGGCGGGAAATTTAAAACTTGATTATGGAAAATTCAAGCAAATAATCGTGTTTGACAAAGGAAAATTGGAAGAAAATATTACCACACTATGTTTATCAATAATTAAAATCAGTGGCGCCGACTCCATGGGGCCTCAAAAATATTTTTGAGGGCCCAAGCCCCCTCAAAAATATTTTTGAGGGGGCAGAGCCCCCCCCCAATAAATCAAGAAAAGTATTAGTTATATTATGTTTTCTAAACTCATAAATTTATCTTTTATTTTCCTTGTTTGAAGATAGTTTACCTTGTAAAATACATTCAGTAATTAGTTAAAACAAATAATTATTACGGTAGTAAGCAGGTTAACTGAAAAGGAGTAGTGTGAATAATGATGGTGTTATAATGCTGCAAGCACACTTAAAATTTGTCCCAGTGCTCGAACTTACGGGTCAAATCTGTTGCCGGTGGGCAGCGCTGCGGCGAGCTCATCTAAGTGTTGCTGATCTGGAAAAAATATATGAGGGTTTGATTTGTATATTAAATGGGAGGCGTGATTGTTTTGAGTACTTTTGGGAATTGTGTTTAAAAGAAAAATCTTCACAAAATGATCCTTTGCTTCCTCGGAATCGACGTATACCAAAGTATGAAAACAACGAAGCCAGTTCACCGCATGCTTTCAAAATCCCAAAGGCACTTTACATTGAGGTTTGTGAAATGGTGCAATCTTGCATTATTGGGCGGTTTACATCAACTGAACTCGCACAGAACATTGCAGTTGAACAAGAGTTGCTTTTATTAAACAGAGGTGATACAAATTTTGAAAAATCAATTGAGTTTTCAAAAATAACCTAGACATTGAGAGACTGCGTTTACACTTGAATATGTTAGCCGGTATAACTAATGAAAAAACTGGTCTTAAAAAAAAACATGCGTAAATTAAATTACCTTTTTACGGAAATACTGTGCGTGTTTGTATTTATAATTCCTTTTTTCAAAGCCAAAAAATATATGTCAGGCGGGTTCTAATGTTGATTATATGACTTTAAAATGCTTTAAAAAAACTTTAAAACTCACTATTTTTCATCTCAAATTTAGAAAATTTTCCCCGGTTCCCCCCCCCCTCCCCCATTTTTTAAAAGTCTGCGTCTCTGGGAGTGCCTTTCCATTCAAGTCAAGTGTCCTTCCTACGTTATAATATCAATGCTTAACTACGGCACTGCACGGCTCCCCATAAAATAGAACAAAAACATCTCTTACTAAGACAAGTGATAGGATTTAACAGTTGAACCAGAAAATTTGTAAACCAATTTTTAGATTCTTTTACTTCGAAAACGCCGTGTCACATACTGTTTATTTGTTAAAATTATACACACTAGAAAATATGGCATTTTCAAGGTACAAAAATCTGACCTTTATTTGGGGTGGGAGACCTCAGAGGGATTACATAACACCCTAAACCCCCGGTGATGTCCGCCCCCCCCCCCAATAATTTTTACAAGTCGGCGCCCCTGATTAAAATTTAGAATGAAGATAGGAGGGACGTAGCCAAACTGAAAGGAAGAGTGGGGAACTAAAAACCCTTCTTTTTACCTCCCAAAGCTGCCCTGTAAGTGAGTTTTTAAAACTTAGGTTCTGAAAAAATCCCGGGAAAACGTTCTGAAACCCCATTTTTTACCCTAAGGTCATCAAAGATGGCCGCCTACACATGAGTATTTAGGACTCCCAGCGTAACCTCCGAGAAACGCCCTCTCAATTAATCATTCATCATCATTCAAGGCCGAATAAATTTGGTCTTTCCTACTTTAATTTTAAAAAAAACTCCCTGAGGTTTCCCGAAACTTGTTCAAATATTACCGAAGATTCTCAAAAATTTCATTGTTAAGGCTTCAATTCAGGAAATGTTTCGGGGGATTCTCCAAAACCTTCTACCCCTCTAAGAGTATTTAAAATTGTCTACGATTGCGTTAACTGAATTTCAATTTTGCAATTTTGCAATGGGAGGACTCTGAATCTCTCCAACCACTAACATTACCAAAAATTTTCTAAAACTGCGGTTTCAACAGATCAAAATTTTTTCGAGAGAATGCCCCCCCCCCTCCCTTCCTCTCTCTCTCTCTCTCTTTCTCTCTCTCGCCAACATCATCGAAAACTGTCTTAAATCTCGCTTTTAGTGCTTCAATTACGAAACATTTCTGGTCTCGAGCCCCTTCAAATCTACCCATCCCCTTTTCATCGAAGGTTGGGTTAAATTACATTTTCAGAGCTTTAATTTCAAGAAACTGGCGGTGCACTATATTTTAACAAAAAAGTCAACAATCGCTTTTTTAAGGCTTCAAAATTTCAAAAAATTTCATGGTGGTGGGACTCGTCTCTCTTCTCCTTAATATTACCATAGATCGTCTAAAACTGCATTTTTCAAACTACAATTTTCAAATTTTTCCAGTGGAAAAACCCCCTTGTCACAATAAGAAATAATTTACAATTGGGAATGCGTGCTTGAAGTTTGCATTTTGAAAAATTATAGAACAATGACCCTGAGTCTTTTCCTCCTTTAACATCACCACAGATCATCTAAAACTGTTTTTCAAATAAGAACCTTGAAAATTCCTGGGGAGAGCCCACGAACCCCCTCTTCAGAACAAAATTAAATACAAGGTACGATTGTGTTGGAAATTTAAATATGGAAAAAGTATCGGGAGATGCTATCCTGGACCACATCTCCCCTTCCTCCCAAACTTAAAATATAGTCTAAAACTGTGTTTGTATGTCTTCAATTTCGAAATAATGCAAAAAGGTAGCCCTCCGACACCCCCTAATTCTGATTGAATATTATCCTTCTTACGATTAAATTTATATTGCTAGTACTAAGGTCTAGTAATGTGACTATACCTGCTAAACTAGAAGCCAAACCTTCTCTCTCTGTATATTAGAACATGTGTTTGAAACAATTAAGGGGCCGCCAAATTGTACCCCCCCCCCCAGCTTTTTGACCTAGCGACGGCCCTGGTACTCTTTCCAAAATGTAATGATCTTGTTCCTTTTTCGATGAAGGGAACACATCACAGACAGCATGGAGTTGGTGTCCATTTCATAGCTGGATCAGAGGATTTGACTTCTCTGCAATTTTTTATAAATTTTCTGGAAGTAGCACAATTCTGTATGATGAATATGTGTGACACTGTTGAGAATTATCCAAAACTGCGTTTCTAGTACTGCAATTTTGAAAAAATTATAGTAGAGATCCCCTGGTCCCCCCCCCCCCTCTTTCTTCAACACGATAAAAAACAAGCCTAGAATTGCGTTTTTGGAGTATCAATTTAAAAAAATTGTCGGAGTAAAGTCACCGAAATTCACTTTCCCCTAACATTATCAAGATCTATCAAAAATGCGTTTTTAAAAATACAAGTTCAAAAATTTATGTGGAGCGCCCCCTCCCCTCCACTCTCATCAACATTAATTAAAAAATCGTCAAAAGTTTGGTTTTCAGGGCTTCAATTTGGAGAAAATTCCAGGGGAGCTTCCGAAAACTCGTTTCCTTAACATCACAAAGGTTGGCTACAGTTGCATTTTTAGAACTTCAAATTCAGAAAACTGCTTCTCCCCCAACCATAGATAGTGTTTTTAAGACTTAAAATTTTGAAAACATTCCTGCTGCGAGCCTAGGATCTCTTCTTTCTCTAACATTACCACAGATAGTCTAAAAATGTGTGTTTAGAACTACAATTTTGAAAACAAAGGAGATCCCTCCTTAACACAGCGTTAGACTATCTACAATTGCACTTTTAAGGTTTCAATATTGAAAAATTACTGGGAAAGGACCACCAAACCTTTTATCCCCCTAACATCACCAGAGATCGTCTAAAACTGGTTTTAAAACTACAATTTCGAAAATTTTCCAAGGGAGAAACCCCCGAACCCCCTATCTAAGTGTCAATAAATTTCCATTTCAAGATTCATATTGTATACATCTAGTAATGACTCCATCCTGAGCCAGAAAGTTGAATCCATTCTCCCTGAAAATATTCATACATTTGGGAAAAAAAAAGTGTAGCAAAACTCAGGGGTACCCAAAATTTATTTACTCAAGGTTCACGTTGTAATATTTGGGAAGACAAAGTGGGTCAACAATCCAAAAATATTTCAGTTCAAATGGTATTTGTTAGGCTACCCCCCTCCCGTCCCCCGTGAATTTAACTGAAATTACACGCTCTAAAAACTATTATGCTTAACCCGATTCAAAAGAGAGAAAATTTTTGGGGCGAGAATTTGCGCCATTGAGCTTGGGTTCTCTAACTTATATTTAGAGAATTAATCTCCATTAAAAAATTATTCCAATACAAAAAGTTTGAAATTACTGCATAGGCAGATTTAGGACTGAGTTCCTTGGGGGGGGGGGGGGACAGGATTTTTTTTAGCAACATTTTTATTGCCCCCCTACTCCTATGTTTTTGTCTGTTTCCTGTGATGCATAAATCCATGCTTTACTTTTTTGTGTGTCGTTTTCATTAATGTGTGTTTTCATGCTGTCCTTTTTTGATTGACCTTAAGGGAGGGAGCTATAAAGAGTGACGCAGGGCTCCCTTTTAAGTGGGAAATAGAATATCTCCAATTTTAGGGGGCCGGGGGTTTCTCCCCCAGAGGAAATTTTGTAAAATGGATATACAATTCTGCATTTTGAAGCCTTATATAGGTTAATTGGATAGACATAGAAATTGATAACCAGATTATACAGTTGTACAGTATTGTTCAAACTTTGTAAGAAACAGCCATTTTAAGTTTGAAAGAAAAAATAAACTAGATTTCTCATTACAACAACCTTTTTTTAATTATACGTAGTGCAGAAAACGAAAAAGAATAGGGGTAGTGTATCATTTTTTTTCCTGGCTAAACAGATTAACAATATGCAGTAGAAGTAATTGGAGCCTACTTTGTTTAGGATTTTCAAAGACTTATCTAATTATTTTCAAGGACTCTAGAATAAATAAAATTATTTAATGCACTTCATTTGTACTTTCCAGTCTCTGGTATTTTAGTACTTGATTGTAAATTTTTGCAGTCCTGTTCTAACTTTGGGAGAAATAGCTATTTTAACTTTAAAAGAAAAAAGAAATCATAGATTTCTCATGACAACAACCTTTCTTCAGTTGCAAGTGGGGAAGAAAACGAAAAGAAATAGAAGTAGTGTGGTTTTTTTTTTTTCCGTGCTAAACAGATAGACAATATGCAGAAGAAGTAAGATAAAAGCAATCAATACAAAAGAATTTCCAAAATACTGCATTCAGGATTGAATAAATAGCAAGATATGAAACATTGTGAGTCACAAAAATTTATTTAAAATAATATGTTACAAATGTGAGAACCATGATTTTTACATTTTTAATACAGGATGTGGCAAGGAGCTGAATTTCACACATGTTGGCACTCCTTCCCCTCTACTATTTGTTAGAAATTTTAAAATTTAAGGTTTGTAACCACACGTTTCCAAATATTCAAGGTTTTCAAGCACTTAAAAATGAAATTAGTTTTTTCAAGCAATTTCCATTTTTTAAGGAACAAATCATGATTTTTTTTGGGGGGGAGGGGGTAGGGGAGGTAAGGACCCACTTCAAAGCAGGAGCCCTCCGCAACAGCTTGTTTATCTTATAGGCAAATTCGACCCTGTTTGTAATTCACTCTTACGTGTAAATTTTTGCTTGATTTTTTTGTAATTTTTACGAAAATTCGTCATTTTTTACGGTTAAAGGATTTTTACGATTTTACTAATCTTTGTTAGGTTTTTATAGACTTTTATAAAATTTCAGCAAATTTTCCAAAACTTTTGATTACTCAATTATTTAGATTTCAATAATGAAAAGGACTGACTCACTTAGACTTAGATGATTATGACTTACCTTACTTTTTAAACAGTATTTATAAAGTAAGTAAAATTGTACTCTCCCTCTAAGTAAAAATATTTATTTAATCAGAACACTCAGATTACTGAAATGTATTCAGTTTGCGACAGTATTTATTCTCTCTCTCTCTTAAAAAAAAAGAGAGAGAGAGAAGGAAAAAAAACTTATGTTTTTACTTTCTTCTATATCTAATATATAGAAGAAAGTATTGGATTCGTGCAAATTTTCGAATTTCGAATTTTGACGGATTCGAACGTTTTGAGGTGTGCTGAGTCCATTTCGACCATTTTTGGAAAATGTCTGTCTGTCTGTGTGTGTGTATGTATGTATGTGTGTGTGTGTATGTATGTGTGTCACGTCTGTGTGTGACCAGTTTTTTGTGGCCGCTCTACAACAAAAACTACCGCATGAAATCGAACGAAATTTAGTACACATATGTGCCCCTATGTGAACTTGTGCCCATTAGTTTTTGGCGCGAATTCCTCCGAGGGGGGTGGAGCAATGGGACGTTTTTCGAGTTACGCGTGCTTGCTATTCCTCAGGAAGTAACTGGCGGAATCAAACAAAATTTGGTCCATATGTTGGTATTAACAGGAACTGGTGCTGATTGAATTTTGGTGTCAATAACTCAAACGGGGGTTGAGCTATAGAACGTTTTTTGTCGTCAATTGTGACTGCTGTATCTCAAGAAATAATGAACGGAATGAAAGAAAAATTTATCGGCAAGTAGCCCTTAGTGGGTATAAGAACTGATTTTATTTTTGTGTCAACAGCTAAAAAGGGGGGTAGCGCAATCATCCGTTCTTTTTTTCCATTTTGAGTGCCCTATCTCAAGATGTAATGCTACGTTCTGGTTGAAATTTGGAATATATGTGAATCCATATGTAAACAGGCTTTGGTTCTATTTTGACGCCGATCGCTCCAAGAGGTGTTGGTTTTTTTTTTTTTTTTGCGAATAAAAATAGTTTTATTAATGCAACAATAAGAAAGATAAATCGTAATAGATTGTCGTCTGCGTATTTCTCGTGATTTTAATTGTATGGAAATGATAGGAAATATTATCCCAATGATTTAAAATTTTGAACTGTTGCCATCTTATGTTTGTTAACAAATAAAATATTTGTAATTAATTCAAGTAAGGCTTTTAAAGTAACTTTCAATTTTCGCTCTTTGTTTTGTTTTTACAATAATTCAGACATTGGGATGGTCGTCAAGTTTTGGCTTCTGTAATTTTGCTTTTGTTTAGAATATTGCTTCCTCGTCAAGCATGGGGAGGGATCAGAAAAAAAAAAAGAAAAATATAGAAGAAAGTTTCGTGATGGCCACAACATACTAGTTTAGAATTTCTCAAAAGGCCAATTAATATACTAAGAACATAAATATTATGCACAAATAAATACTTGAAATGTGGACACAAATCATAATGAGTAGATCGTTCTGTTATGCGAATGGGGGAGGGGGGAGTTTTTCCTCTTTGCTTTAGGTTCTAATTTGTTAAAATAATCGTCAATTATTATAAGTGTTGCAGCTCGATGTATAGCTCGTTTAGCCTATATTTTCATTCATATACTTGCCCAAATGGTTTTCAGTCCAAAATAGTGAATTAAGACACATTTTCATCACCCCAGTGACAGCTGTACTATTTGTATTTAATGTTCTTTTTTTTTTCCTTTTCTTTTCTCCCATCAGAATAGGACATTTGCTTTTCTCTTCATTTTCATTGAACTATTCAAAAAAAAGTCCTGATTTTTTTGTTTTAAGATTTTGGAAGATGTGTTGTTACTGTATAAAGTCCTCCCAAAACTGGGGGTGATTGTCCCCTATGCCCCCTCCCCCTATAAATCCACCCATACCCTTCTGAACTATTCAAAAAAGAAAAAATATATATATATGTATATATATATATATATATATATATATATATTAATTTTTGGAAGATGTGTTGTTGATACATAAAGTCCTCCCAAAACTGAAGGGGCATTGCCCCTCTCTGCGCCCCTCTCCCCACAAATCCGCCCATGAATTAGTGCGACCAATATTCACCGAGATATGAAATGAGGGACGTTTTGTGACTTACACCACTTTTCAATCCCCATCAATAACTATTTTTGGGAGGAAATCTAGCGGTTAACAAGTGTTTAAAATGATATGTGTGCATTAAGCGTGGTTTCTCAAATTGTTCCAGGTTTTCTAGTGTGTTTTTGCTTATCAGGGCATAATATTTGCATATATTTTTGAATAGCAATGAAAAATATAAATACCTTGTTTTTCTTACTTTAACGACCTGTTATTCTTCTGAAAGGGCAATAAGTTCTAATCTCGTCTTCTGTATAGTCCCTTAAAACATTGAACTGGAATAACTCTTTGAATTTTGGTTGCATAAATGTCAAGTTTTTTGTGTCAGGGCCGTGCCCAGCCTAATCAGCCCCGTCGTGCAAATGTCCTTTGAGCGCCTTTATGCTCTAGCGTTCGAGGAAAATATAGTTAATACCTGGAGGGAGGTTTTGTAGACAAGTATAAAATTGAAAAAAGTACGTTTGACATTTAGTTTATACAAAAAATAACATGTGAATCTTTAATTTCGCAGTATGGTTTCTAAATATTTTACTTCGCATCTCGAAATTATTCCGAGTTCAGCAGCTCCTCTGATACGCTAATAATGCGTTTTGGAAGAAGAAAATATTTTAATATCTTAGTTAAAGCCACTTTGAATATCTATCTAATCTCTAAATGATGAACAATTAATAAAACTTTTATGCCTGTCAAAACATGACAACAGGAGCAGTGGCGCAACTAGAAAATAGTTTTAGGGGGGCATAAATTGGAAAAATATATATTTTTTAATAAGAAGGGTCCAGGGGTCCTCCCTCGAAAATTTTGAAACTTGTAGTTTGAAAATCACAATTTTAGACAGTCTTCGGTGGTGTTATGGGGGGGGGGGGAGGTACAAGGGGCTCCACGGAAATTTATAGAAGTTGAAGCCTTAAAACGCGATTATTATCCATATTTATTGATGTTAGAATAAGGGATGAAACTCTGGATTCTACCCGACCGTTTTTTTCCCTTTGAAAAATGGATTGAAATCATTTCCCCTTTTCTCTCCTCCAATTTTTCGAAATTGAACTTCAAAAAACGCAGTTGTTGACAACTTTGAAGATTTTTAAAAAAGAAAAATAATAAGGAAAAGAGAAAAGAAGTAGGACGGCGGGGGAGTAGCTGACCAATTAGCTGAAACTATTGAGAATTTTTAACTCAGATTTCTTTTTAAAAGAAATTAAAGTTTTATACCAACATCTTATTATTTTTTTCCTATTAAAATCGCTTTTTTCCCATAGATGCATTCCAGCTCCCCCCCCCCCTGCCCCTTCAATAGTAAATATTTTTGAAAAACATTCAACTAAGCATTCTGGAGGGGGGAGGGGCACGGAGCGGTGCAACCAGAGGGGTGCCCTGTGGACCACTACCTCCTGTGATTGCACCTCGGGACAGGAGGGTTCTGATTAATCAGGGTCGGATTTGGAAGTGTGGAGGCCCCGGGGCAACAAAGGAGTGGAGGCCTCTAATCAGGCTTTGAAAAGATCATCATATTTTCGAAAATATCTGATACTTTGATATATATCCGAATATTTTGATATATATGTATATATCCGATATTTTCGATCCGTAAAAGTTAGGATATTTTTAAAAAGTTCATTGTGGGGTGGCCCCTTTGTCATGGAGGCCCCAGGGCAGTAGCCCGGCCTGCCCTCCCCTAAATCCGGCTCTGTGATTAATACATATTGCATGAACTATAATATAACATATTCATCGCAGGAACCAAAATGGGGATAAGCAAGTTTCTTGCTCTCCTCGTATGCTCAACCTTGTGAAATTATATACTGAAATAACATTCATGGCTCCACATATGAAGAAAAATGCTAATATATGCATTAATTAGCATCAAGTATTTTCAGTGTAAAAGATTGTGCTTTTAAACAGCATATTTAGACACAAGACAATTTTTTTTCTTATGGATAGGCAGCAAGGAGGATTGCTTGTTTTGATGAGCAGTATAATTCCACCGCTACTTTTATAGAAAAATGAAAAGTTCAAAAAAATGTTTTTTTCTTTGGTTAGAAATTTTCCCCCTCATTTGGAGCATTTTTGATTGGTAGAGCTCAGCGCCTTTTTTGACCCTGACGCCGTCATGTGCCGCAACCTTGCACATAGGGATGGTGCGGCCCTGTCAGTAATAGATTTCAATGAAAATTATATCTCTCTATATAAACATTGGTTAGGGGACCTAGAGCCCACATAAAAAGTTAAATTTTGTATTTTTTGACTCATTTTCATTTTTGCTTCAAGCTCTCCGTACCTGAACTTTGCATCTGGTTTGGAACATTTTTGCAATTGGAAGTATACATCTAGGACTAACAGTTGCAAAGATAAAGGTCTTGCAGATTAAAACAGAATACCCTGTATATATATATATAATACAGTCAAATGTCTGTAAACCGTCCCGAGACAAACCGCCACCCTCTTAGTTTGCCAAGAAAGGTTGTGAAAAAAACCTTCAGTATAGGAATATAATACAATATGCCTCCTGAAAAATTTTTAATTCCTTAAAACCATTTAAATGTTTTTATTAGTTTTTGAGTGCAGGTTGTTTTTATTCATAATGTATTTTTTAAAAATTGATTTGCTGACTTGTAGTCTTCTGACCTCTTTAGAAACCTCCAAGTACAGTGATATAACCGCTACTGTTGCTCTTTGATGACAAGACAGCTTACTACTTATTACCTCTTTTCATTGTTTAATGTTTATTCAAAGTCATAGTGAGACATATATTACAAAATTACATATTCAAAGTTCATTTAATGCTTTAGCTGCATTTATGTGCTGGTTAATGTGTAGAATATTTTATCATTCCATCTCTTCATCTGAAGGTTGTGAAGCAAAAAAGTAATAAACTACAAACAATATGAAAGGTTGCTTAATTCCTAAGTAACATGCTATAACACATTATTCAACTGCCTTTAATGCTAAACTGAAAGTTGTAAGAAGAAACTTAAACCTAAAATTAAGAGCAGGGGTTTAGTCTCCATTATCAGAAGCCATGTTGTTACAATAATAATGCTCCACACCATATCTACTTGGCTTATTAGTTTATCCGTTTGTGTGCATATGTGGGCTGATGATTTGGTCTCTATTTTTTTCTTTTTCATGTTTATTTTGAATACTATACACATATGGGCTAAGAAAAAGGCACATGAGTGTATGTATTCTTTTTATGTTTCATTCTAGGGTGTTGAAGATAAAAGTCTTTTAGCTGGTCACATCTCTGAATTTTTGTTAAAAAACCATGAGCATGCTAAAAAACTATATTTAATGTCCTCCTTCCCCATGGCTGCTTTGGAAATGTGCAAAAGTCTTCATCAATGGGATTCTGCACTGAAGTTAGCTGTCACTTTAAGTCCAAATGAGGTGCCTTATATCTCTAGAGAAAATGCTGAACAATTAGAATTAAAGTTAGTTTTTTATTATTATTATTCTTTCATAAATTTATGTTAGTTGTGATTGTTAATTGGTCACACTGATTTATTGATACTGAACTAAATAACTTGTGTATTTATTTAAAACATTTACATTCTTGTATGCACAATACCAAACAGACTGCTGTGGTCGAGCAAAGGGCAAAAACTGCATTTTTTTTTTTTTTGCATTGTTGTCATCTATTTAGCTTTATTGCTAAAGCTTGCTTATTTCAGGGTGTCTACCCACCTGGCGATGTCAGGGAAATTTTTTGTACTGGAAATGTCATGGAAATTTACTTTTGCATGCAGAAAACCTGGATTATTTTAAAAATTTTATTGCATGCAGTTTCTAAAGATTTGTTTTCTTTTTTTGTAGTTTATTAAAATAAATTTCATCTGAAATTCATGCAACTTGAAATTACTAAAAGAAAATATTTCTTTCCTTAAACCAATTCTTCAACAACACACCTTTTGTTTGCTAGTAGTTCTCTCACACCACACAATCTCTCTTAAGTTCCCTACCAAAGTTGAATGGTTCAATACTCGTCCTCCCCCAGACAGTAATTTTTTTTCCGCAAACCAGTTCTCCAACTCAGATTTAGTTCTCTAGTTTTGCAAATTCCATTTTGTCTTGGGAGTTTGAGAAGTTTACACCCTCTAACAATGGTAGTTAGGGTGCTCCTACAACTACCAATGAAAAACTTTAATTTTCTCATATCAGTTATAGATAAGCTGTTCAAAGTAAGAGTAAACTAGCATATAGATTATTGTTCAATTTCAGTATTACTTAGGTGTTTGTGTAGTGATGTAGATGACCCCTATGTGTGAGGCTATGGTTTTGGGGGCAAAAAATTTCTTGAACTATTTGGGCGTCAATTTTTAGCAAAAAATTAGCCAGGAATAGGGCAACTAATATGACATGAATGTTACCGATTAATTCAATTTGCAATGAAAGTATTATTTCAAATTATTTACTTTTAAAAATGATTGTCGAATTGAAAAGATTATGAAAATCTCATTTCATAAAAATAAAAAAATGTTAGACCACAATGCGGATGAATAATATTGCTGATGATTTGGGAGGGGTCATGACCCCCATGACCCTCCCCTTGTATCTGCCACTGGCTTCAACACTCGAATTTGACAGAAAGTTAAATAATGGTAAGAAATTCTCTACCTGACTTAAGTCGCACTTTTCCTCATTTGTACAGTCATTTTCTTGGAATAGTTGAAAACCACAGGAATACACTTAAATGTTGTCCTTTCTGACCCAGAAAAGTTATTTTGTCTTTTTGAGCGCATTACGAAAAGTGCTTAGTATTGTTTTTTTTTAATTCTGTTATTTAACAAGATTCCAGGCTCGTAAACCAATGGCCCCTTTCCTGTGTGAAGTATTTGATGCTTAACAGTTTAATGAAGCAATTTCTTAAAAGTTCTCAAAGTTTCCCTAAAAATGAAATCTGTTTTAGAGATGTGGATGGATATAACAGCTTGAAATTTACATTAAAATGGGATATAAACATAAGGTGTATAAAATGTCACTTAAGCACAGCTAACCAATAAAAAAAATAGCGAAAGTAACTGAATTAACCTTTAAAAGAGCACCTTGAGAAATTTTGTTTAGGGTATGGAAAACCTGGAAAAGTCAGGGAAGTTGGAAGTGTTTTTTGAGTAGACATCCTGTTATTTGGTTTCCGAATAAAAGCGCAAATAAAAAAAAAAAGGCTAGGCCCAAGATTTTTCTATTGTTAGTATTGAATCCAAAACACATTTCTTCAAGTATCTCGAAAACTCGTTTTTGCAGATATTGCCCTTTACCTGCCCATGGCAGCATAATATACCTTGCAAGATTCATTTCTTGATTACAAAGAAAAAGCAAATAATGAAACAAATAAAATACATGGAGTAATATATTTACGATAAGTAAATGAATATTCTGGGTTATCTTTTATATGTAAAATTTGACAAGTGAGAATTTACTTTAAACAACGTTCATTTATTTCAATATTTTACATACATTTAGGGGAAATTATACTGCTGCTCGTCGTCTGTATGAAAAAGGACTGGTAGAGAATGTTACTGAACCAGAAGTATGTTTCTATTTGTTCTTCTGTAATAACATATTGAATTTGGTTGGTGTAAGTCAAAGTTTCCTTTTTTTTTTCAGGTAGAACATCATAATTATCTTTGTAAATCTGGAATTGCAAGAACATCTTTAAGATGCAATGATTATAAGAGGTGATCTTTTTTTACATATGATGATTATATAAAAAATCGTTTTAGTATAAGAAATTGAACTTCTTGAACTAAAGCTATGTTTCAATAGAATTGTAAGTTTTGTAAAAAAAAATAATAATAAAAAAATAAAAAAAGTGTTAAAAAATAAATTATAATAAGGTAAATAATTTTTGAAACATCAGTTTTTATAGGAAATCATGGGCTGGCAGGAAACTTGGCTCTTTTAAACAAAATTCACATTTCAATTGTTTTGTCAAAAAAGCAATTTATTCTGTTTTTTATTAAACATTGCTTCAATGCATAGCACCTTGAAGTAGAGTTCCCCTGACTCTCATGCTAATAAGGCAAAAGTCGTGAGTTCAAATTTCCATGGGCTGAAAAATATTGTTTCAGTGATTTATTTTCTTCAGCAGAATTCTGATCTAAATGTCCATGAATGTATTATTGTATCTGGTTATAATAATATTTAAACCAGAATTTCTCAACTGGAGCCATGCCCCCCCCCTTCCCCGAGCTCCCCTTATGGGCCACTTATGGGAAAGAAATTTAAACTTAGTGGAGCTACAAACATCCTTCAAGAAGCCCTGACATGTTTTGAACTATTATTTTCAGTACATATTTGAAAATTTTGAATTCTAGTATTTGGGGATACTGAGCTCAAAATGCAAACCTGATACTATTGCTGAAGCCTTAATTTTATGAGGAGTGTTTCTAATTACTTCAGGTGAAATTTAAACAGGAAAAATTTGCAATGCAAATCAATGAGACCACTTTGACTTATTTTAATAGCTTAAGTCTGATTTCGGAGGTGAAAAAAAAAAGATGTATAATTTGAAGAAATGCTTCTCGTTAACAAACTTAAACTGATGCTAAGGGCAATTAAAAATTTGGAGAAACAGCAGAGTATTTCAACAACACTATACCCGTGAAAAATCTAACAGCTTGGTGCTATAGATAGAACTTTTTCCGTAGTTAGCAAATGTAAAGGACTTATTGGGCATTTAAAAAATTTTCCTCATGATCTTGCATTTAGTGTGCAATTGGAAGGCAGCACTTTGTTGTCAAAATGATTAATTTCATAAATTTCGCATCTGTTACAAAATCTTTTATTTACTCAGTTTTGAATTGATGATGAAGAATGTACAATTCTTTTTGCACTCAACTGTTCAATAGCTTAGAAAGGGAAATACGCTTCGTCATTTTCCGTATCGTGGGAGAGAATGGTAACATTTTAAACACGGTTCATATGCTCCTTACAAACTCCTTATAAATTCCTGCTTTTTAAGAAAAAAACATAAGGACCCTTAAAACTCCTGAATTTTGTTATTATGTCCTTACAAATTCCTTATTTTGTATTCTACATAGTGATGTAAAATACCCGGGTATTTATTTTTAGGGGTAAATACCCAGGGTATATACCTGGGTAAATACCCAAAATGGGTATTTACCCGGGTATTTATTTCAAAAATTTATATTCAACTAAAATACTTTTCTGTATGTATTCTACTATGTATATATACAGAGTGTTTTGTTTTAACCTTCAAGACCTCTATTTTTGCAACCGTTAGTCCTAGATGCATACTTACAATTGCAAAAATGTTCAAAATCAGATGCAGACTTAAGATATTGAAAATTTGAAGTAAAAATAAAAATGAGTAAAAAAATACAAATTTTAACTTTTTACACGGGCCCCAGATCCTCTGACTTATTGATATTTAGGGAAATAATCTCCACTGAAAAACAATTACAAAAAAAGTTTGACATTAGTACGACCAATATTCACTGAGATATGAAACGCAGCGTTTTGTAACTTAAACCATTTTACATCGCCGTCAGTAACATCTTTTGGGGGAAAATATAGCAGTTAATGAGTGTTTATATAAAATTATATGTGTGCAGAGTGATTTTTCAAATTGTTCAAGGTTTTGCAGCGTGTTTTGCGTATCACAACATAACATTTGCATGAATTTTTGAGTAGAAATGAAAAATGTAATACCTTGTGTTTTTTACTTTGCCAACCTGTCATTATTCTGAAAGGGTAATAAGTTCTAATCTCATCTTCTGCATGGTCCCTTAAAACTTTCAAATGGAATATCTCCTTCAGTTTTCATTGCACAAATGTCAAGTTTTTTTGTGTCAGTAAGTTTTAAATTCAGATCATTTCTCTAAATATAAGTTAGGGGACCTAGAGCCGTATAAAAAGTTAAATTTTGTAGTTTTTGACTCATTTTTATTTTTGCTTCAAACTTCCAATATCTTTACTCTGCATCTGAATATTTTTGCAATTGGAAGTAAGCATCTAGGACTAACGGTTGTAAAAATAAAGGTCTTGCAGGTTAAAACGAAACACCTTGTATAAACAACTATATACGAAACAATAAATTTTTCCCTAAAATTTGTATTTTGATCACATATTTAAAGAATTATTGTGTGAAACAACTCAGCAATCTAATATGATATTCACATTAAATGTGTTGGATATGCCTAATCAATGTTGATAGATTTCACATATAAAAAGCAATTCTACAAAAAGTAAAAAGCTTAACTGGTTACAAAAAAAAAGCAAACATCTTCTTCAATTATGGCATTGAAAAGAAAGATTCTTTGGTTTGTGATATGTTTCTTTCATAATTTCATTAAGTCTTTCGATAAAAAATATTATAAACTGTGTAATACATATGTATGTATCAGTTTTACCAATTATTTCATATTTAGATTAAAAAAAAAATTCTGATTCACTTTTAGCATTTTTTGTAAAATACCCAGTTTTTGGGTATTTACCCAGGCCTTGGGTAAATACCCGGGTAAATACCCAAAAAATATTTACCTACCCACTGGGTATTTACCCGATCCACATCACTAATTCTACATGGCCTTAAAGATTTTCTCCTATCTCCAATTCTGTACAAGTTAATACGTTATACTGAATTTTACTAGAATTCCGGTATTTTTTTTTTTTTTTTTGTCTGTTAATATCAGAAATCCGATTTTTTTTGTTAGACTATTTTCTTCCCCATATTTGATTTTTTTCCCCTTACTCTAAATTTCTGACGATTATGCCGATAATTATTAATAATATTACATCTTGTAGCCTTGTTAAAGTACCATTCTCAATTTTTTTTTTTTTTTTGCTTTAATAAATTCTTTTATTTGCCGTTTTTAGAATTTTGATGCTTTCATTTTGATTAAAGCAATCTTTTTGCATTTGATATGAGAATCGAATTTTCCTAATTTTTGATGCTTATTATGCTTTTTTAGGAGGCAAATAAATGAAATTGCTTCTTATTCCTATAAAAATCACAAAGTTAAAATTTTCAAGCGAAATTCTGCATCTTTTGTGAGGATCAAAAATTTAAAATCTAAATTGCTGGTTTAATTTGATTTTTGCTTCAATTGCGTCGATTGTTATAAATAATATGTTTATTGTAGAGCTCTAAAGTGCAATTCTAAAATAATTTATTTTAATTCTTTTATGTGCCGTTCTTTTTACTTTTAACACATTCACTTTGAAAATCGCAATCTCTTTGCATCTGCCATAGGAATAAGATTTTTCGCAATTATGGTGTTTAGTATGCCTTGTAAAGAGGCAAGAGTAGTAAGTTCATTTATATTTTTATTGAAATCATTAAATTTAAAAGTTTTAAATCAAGGTCACACTCTTTAAGAGTGTTGAATGTCAGAAAGTTAAGTAGGGAATAGCTGGCTGTCTCTGAAATTGGATTTTGTTTCAACTATTTTAAGTGTTTTAATACATACGTAATATCTGTAGTTCGCAGGGTTTCTAATTTTTTTGTTTAAGAAAAATTGGACTTTTTTTTTTTGATTTGTTAGAATATTTAAAATAAATTTTTTATGTATATATTAATTACTTAACATTTATCAATAGATGAAAGAGTAACTTAATAGCCTAACATTGGTACCACTATTTCCTAGAATTGTAATTTTCATACTTTTTAGAAGAAAAATTCTTAAAATTTGGTACTTTTCTATGTTTATCAGCAAAGAATCACACAAAAGTTTTGAAATGGTCTAGAAAATTTTGATCTACTTTGAAAATTAAAAAAAAATATATGCATTTTTTTCAAAAGAATCCCTAGTATTTAAATTAAATGTTCTGTGTTTCAAACTCGTATGAGTAACCTTATGTTAAAATCAGACACAAGCTTCACCGAAAATTGTTTGTTGTGTTTGAAGTTTGTCCTTTTGTATACTGTAAATATTTCAACTATTTTGATAGTTGGAAGTTATTTTGGCCTCAACTGCCTTGCCAACTGGCCTTAGTTCTTATTGTTACGAACAATAAGAACCAATGTTTGTTTTATTTTTAAAGATTCTCTTTTTTTTTTTCAATCAGGAAATTGTTAGTATGTGTTTTTTTTTTTTTTTTTTTTTTGAAAAAATATTAATTTTTAATCTATTTCACTTATTTTTTATTTATTTTCAAAATAAAACATGTTTCAATGGTCATCCCTCCCCCCCCCCCTGACGGCTGATTTAATCAGTGAAGAAAAAGGGCTATTTCATTCTGCTAATTTATAATTTCTAACTGCATTTAGTTGAGTCATTGTAATTTTAATTTACAGTTGTAAAAATAATTGCTTCTTGATTGACAAAATCATTGTTTTGTGTGTCCGGGATTCTTGATGGTTATTATTAACAATCAGTTATTGTTATCTATATTTGTCTCAACGTGATCACATTAAGCAGCGCTTACTGTAACCCCTTTTTCCTTTTTTTTTTCCCCTGTAGCAGTAGCTGCTTTTATAATAATGCTGTAAATGCTACAGTTTCAATTGCATCTTGTGCGTCAAGTAAGGGTCATCTCTTGTAGTAGTTCAGCAGCATTTAGCAAGCATTAACTCTTAAGGTTTTCATTTTATACAGCATGATTCTGTAAGAAAGCCATTGGATATTGTTTGTGTGTGTTAGACCTTGTATTTGTTTAAAAACTTTAAATGTATATATATATATATATATATATATATATATATATATATACTAGCAATACCCGCACAGCGATGCCCGTTGAAAAATTGACGCCCCCTCCCTCTCTGATGTGAAATGATCGTTTTTCTTTGTATAAAATGCGTACACACCTTTTCAAAAAAAAAAAATCTAAGTTTCTTTGTAATTTAAAACTTTTTGTCAAATCATTAAATTAGATTTACAGTTGCTTTAAAACTCTATTTAGCGAGTAAAGCGGTTTTTACTGCAATTTAAAATATTTCGCCAAATAAACAAAAAAAAGACATCAAATAATATCGTTCAAATTAAAAAATAATTCCGCAGCTCTATTGTTTATCGCCAAACTTGCCCAGCAACCACGCTATCATAATCCATCCATCTAAAGAAAAGCAAAAAAACATCCCGTGGAACATTCAAAATCATCGTCAGAAAAAAGGAAGAAAATGTCGTACATTTCACTCGGATAAAAAGAAATCAAAAGTTTCTTTTCTTTCAAAACAAATCGCCAAAACAATGAATTACATTGCCGGTTGCCTTAAAACAATAATCCTAGACTGAACTGCTCAGCGCCTAACGTGCCAAGCGACCAAGCTACCGGAACCCAGCCTTTTTGCAAGTGAAGCGGATGTTTTTTCTTTGGCAATAATAAATGTTTCGCCAAACAAACAAAAAGGTATAAAATCACATTAACAGTAGCTTTCAAATCTTCATATATTACAGGGTTCGTACGGGTCATGGAAATCCTGGAAAGTCATGGAAAAAAAATAAGCGAATTTCAGACCTGGAAAAGTCATGGAAAATTGAAATTTCCAATGAAAGTCATGGAAATTTATTTCAAGGCATGGAAAAATGTCCTGGATAGAGATGAAATAACATTAACTAATAGAGCATTACAAATATTGAGTGATAGCACATAAGAGCTATTAAAAGTGGAAAATTGAACGATTCCAAAATCAAATCTGAATTTTGAAAAATCATTGCATCCACTTCTGTTGCAGCCGCTTGCCTTTTTTGCGATGTGAATTTACTGCTTGGACACCTCTTATATTTTGAATTTACTGTTATTTTCAACACTTCTTATGTTTTATATTCTGTAGTAGCGAGCTTGCACGTTCTTGGTTTTGTCACGCCCACTCGAAAAGGCAATTCAATTGCATCCGAGTTCGATTCCAGCACTCGTAAGAAATTTGTTATTAAATTTATCAGAGTTTATTTTAATCTGTTGAAGGTTTTAGAAAGTAAAGATCTTTAGTTAGGTGATAGAATACAGAAAAGGGGAATTTTAAAATTCTAAAACAGTAATGTCCAACATACAGCCCACAAAACTAATTCATGCGACCCACTGCTACGTTCAATGTCAAGAATCAAACATGTTCTGAAATTTCTGAATCTATTAATTTATATGCATTTTAAAAATGTGAAAATAAGTAAACAAAACAAGTACTTTTGAATCAGAAGATTGATTCATTACTAAACGGTTTTTTCAAAAAATATCTGGTTTAGAAACATAAATAACTAAACTATGTGGCTTTACTTTAAAGAACCAAAATACTATCAAGTTATGTGAATGATTAAATGCGCTGTTGACACTGAAAGGCAACTTTTGAAGCAAATTTATTAAAACTTAGTGATGACTCATTCAACCTTTGTCCCATTCATTATCTTTCTGCTTGTTTATAAAAATAATTAGACATTTAAGCATCATAATTTTAGTTCCACTGCGTTATTACTTTACTTAAATTTAAATGATGAAGACAAATAAGAATAGTTTAGTTTTTTAAGTATACACTTATATTTTTTTCATTACGAGTAAGTGCTTCAATGAGGCTGCGGCATTTATGTAGACGTTTTGCTAAAACTCATTTCCAAAAATTAGCAAGTTTGAGATTAAATAGTGTTATTCTCTTCGTAAACAAGGTCATGAAAATTTTTATTGAAATCATGAAAAAGTCTTGGAAAAGTCATTGAATTTTTTCATCCAAATAGAGTATGAACCCTGATATTTAGGAGCTGCGTTGCCCGGCTTTGCCCGGTTTACCTTGAGAACAAAAATTGTGTCAAGTGACATATATTCAACAATTAATTAAAAGAATAACTTAATAATTTAAAGAATAACTTAAATAAAAGAAAAAAAAAACACCATGCAAAATTTCCCTTCCAAACAATGACAACAGATATTAAAATACTTTTAAGAAATTAAAATGCAAAAGATGGATTTTAAAAGCATAATCATGGAAACATGAAATGAAATAAATTTTAGGAAATCTGATGCAAAATAAACAATGGATTCAAAAAGCGTAACCATGGAAACGCGAAAATAAAATTATTGACAACCTGAATCAAAATGACATATTTCGAAATTGATTTAAAAACGCTTGTAACTTTTTTTCCTTTGAAGATCAAAGCTAATTTTTTCGACCAGAGGTTGAGAGAGATCTGGAGTAAAAAATCTCGCTTTTTCCAATGCTGTCAAAAAGAAAACTCTGGGACAATTTCTTCACTTTTTATTGATAGATTTAATGAAGAAAGTATTGCCTAAATTTCAGCTAAGCGTAAAAAAGTTCGAGCTAAAAACGCAAATTGCTCCCGCCGTAATTAAGTTAGAGCATTGAAATAAATTGTTTAGAACGCAGAAAATTCTTCCCTTTTTAACGATATATAATATTAATATGTGCAAGTAATTTTTCACCCCTTTAATAGCCAATAATAGGCAATTTACGTGAAATTCACCTAAATTTGAATAAAAAAACTATTTATCGGATTTTTTCGAATTACAGCCTATGTTACTCAGTAAGAAAGCACCTTTCATGTAGTGAAAGAATTTTTCCAATAGGTGCTGTGGTTCTGGAGATTACCTCGAACATATAAACACACAAAAATCCGCCCTCTCTCTTTATAATATTAGTAAAGATATATATATAAATATACAGTAAACTCCCGATTATCCGCGGAATAGGGTGGCATGGTAGCCGCGGATAACCGAAAGCCGCGGATAATCCGAATAATAGTTAAAATACGGTGCTACTGTATACAATAGCTAAAAAATATGAATAACACTTACACATAAATTTGAATTTTTACTAAAAACATTGCTACATTGCATCTACTATCATTGAATGTAAAAAATATACATATGTAAAAGCTAAAAGCGAACAAAAACACAATCATAAGTTTAAAAAACATTTAATGACCGTTAAAAAAATTAGTGAAAAGACCCGCGGATAATCCGAGCTGCGGATAAACCGACCGCCGATAATCGGGAGTTTACTGTATATATATATATATATATATATATATATATATATATATATATATATATATATATATATATATATATATATACTAGAAGAGACCCGACAGACGTTGTTCTGTTCAAACTCTGTAAATTGAAAAGTTGAAAAATTTCAATAAACTATCAAGTGTTTGAACTTCATTGTTGACAAAAAAAGAGTGAAAAGAAAATGTTTCAAGCTGCTTGGTGTCAGAATGCGTATATTTATTACAACTTGAGTTATCTAATGCCCACTGAGCAGCTGCTATTTTTTCTCGTATATTTGAAAGATCTTTATAGAATTTATGATTTGTTTCTTCAGCCATACTCAAAAAATAAAAATCGTCGTCAGATATTAAGTGTAAAAACTAACTACTCATCTAAAACAAACGGCAAATCCCGCTGCAACGTCTTCCACATGAAAAAGAATAAAACAATCTAAAGGATATTTTGGTCGCCTTATCTGAAGAAAGATATTTTTGTATTGGAAAGGGTTCAAAGAAGGGTAACTAAATTAGTAAGGGGACTCTCAGATTTAGATTATGATACCAGACTTAATAGGCTTAACATGTATAGCCTGGAGCAAAGGAGAGTCAGAGGGGACATGATTCAGTTATTTAAATTTATCAAAATGAAAGATGTAAATGGATTAAATTTTTGCGGGGAAAGCAGGACAAGGGGTCATTGTTTTAAGCTATTTAAATCTCAGGCTAACTTGGAAATCAGGAAAAACTACTACTTTAGCAGGGTCGTGGGCACTTGGAATAGCTTACCGGAAGAGGTGGTAATGAGCAAGGGAGTGGATAGCTTTAAGAGGGCCATTGATCTTCATTGGGGACTAATTAATTGACTAGGACCAGCCTAGCTGGGCCCAGTGCCTGTTGCTGGTCGTCACATTTGTATTTGTATTTGTATTTATAAAAAATTATAAAGATAAAAACAGTTTCCTGAATAAGTGAAAACCACTCACCCCCTTTCCTCCTATAAAAAACGAATATTCTTCAACACATGACTAAACTCTTTAAAAACGAAAAACAATTCTTTGCAGTTTAAAATATTTTGCGAAATGAACAAAAAATACAATAAATTACATTAACAATAGCTTTAAAATGCAAACAAATAATCCCACAACTCTATTGTTTATGGCCAAAGTCGCAAGGCACCACGTTACTGTAATCCAGCCGATCAGTGAGCGAAGCAAACTCAGACCGATTAGTGGTCCGATCTTTTGAATGAAAACTTTTAAATCCCGCTCTCTCGCTGAGCATTCTCACTTGCTATCTTTGGGGATATTTCAATAATTGGGAATCGGGCAACCTCTCTTCATTGGCGTTAAATTTTTGGCTCAAGCGCCTGCGCAAGAGGTATTTTTCGTTGCAAAGCTAAACAAAGAAAACGGAAATCACGGGAACTAAAATCGTTGCTTTCAAGAAATGAAGGTTTCACTCTATCTCTCTGCGTTTTATCTATTCTTCATTGACACATCACTGTAGGAAATTTCATTAGAAAAAGCTGAGCTGATTTTCTTATTGTCCTTTGGCAACAGGTTAAATATTTATTTCAGTTCTCACTCAACAATAGGTTAACCCTCTCGGCACCCTGAGCCTCATATGAGGCCCCTACTTCTTACCTCATTTTTCGGGCAAGTAAATACGTAATTCTTTTTTTTTTCGTCAATGACTTCACTTATTCATATAGATCACATATGAGGCTCCTAAATGGTTTCAGAAATCGTTCTTAGATGGCAGCATGGAGTTTTATTCCTCATAGTATGGTTTCAAGCTCTGCTGTCGATGAAGATCAACTAAATCAGGATATTAGCTGCTGTGCAACAATTTCAATGGTAAGTAAATATTTTTTTTTGTTTTAAAACCTTCCAATATTATGAGCATACCATTTAATTAGTTCTAAACCAAGTATTTTCTGTTAAAATGGAGTAAATGTAACGAGTCTCATATGAGGCTTAACGTTACTTACAGTTGCATTTGTGTGACTCACATAGCAACAGTTCTACGCTAGCCTTAGAAGAATAACATGTGTTATAGACGAGTATTATTGTGTTAAATTGGTCATACTTTGAGATTGTGAATCAAAATTTATGAAAAACTTAGTTTTTAAATGCATAAAAAAATTAATTTTATGTGTTTTTATAG
This sequence comes from Uloborus diversus, assembly GCF_026930045.1. NCBI lineage: Eukaryota > Metazoa > Arthropoda > Arachnida > Araneae > Uloboridae > Uloborus > Uloborus diversus. Next base: position 156,399,121 of record NC_072732.1, on the reverse strand, counting down.
ACAAATGGATGAAGATGCTAATGCTGTACCTGGTACATCCAAGGACACTAATCAAAGAATCACACCAGTAAGAAATAGGTAAATGTTGAACCAGATTGTTATTATTAGAATTTTTGATAGACGCATTACATATAACATAACTGTTAGTTTCGCTTTTTGATCACATTTACTTTATAATTAATTCTTCAAATTTTCAGTAATTCAGCCTTCATTTCAGTATTTTTTGTCAAACAACTAAGATTTGAAAAAATTAAATAAAAATCAATTGAAAAATTAGGTTCAGAATTCTAGCTTTTTGGTCATTTTGGCAGTTTTGTAATATGTGTTTCTATGAATTTTCTAAACAAGGTTCCCTATCTCTTTCAGAAAAAAGGCCGCTACACAAGAAGAAATAAATTAAATACTCTTCGGAAGTGACTCTGAAGATGATTTACTATCGCATTCAGAAGATGAACTTTGGTTACCAGAAACCCAAAAGGTTTCAGAAGCATCAGAGAAGGTTACAGATGAGAGTAAAGAAGAAGACACTGATGATGAAATAAGAAGAACAACTACTCCATCTGTAAAACTAGCAATGCCAAACCAAAGTCGCAAAGTTTTGTGGTTTGCCAAGAAAGATAATGCTTTGAAGGAGAAAATTCCTGACCTTACATGGAATCAAAAATCCAACATCTCGGGAGAAATGCCTATTGATTATTTCTCTAAAATGTTACCAGATGACTTTTTACAGTTTATAGTTGAAGAATTAAATTTGTATGCTACCAGAAAAGGAAAGGAAAATTTTTACCTTACTGTTCCAGAGTTGAAGGTATTTTTGGATATTATTTTTGTTATGACTTACCTTCGCTATTCCCGATTGCAACAGTATTGGACACCAAAGCATGGCACTCGCCTTAGTATTGTAGCTGATCATATGACAAAAAATCGATTTGCTGAAATACAAAAATATTTGCACTTTGTCTCAGATGATGTGTCTAACACAAACAATGACAAACTTCATAAAATCAGGCCAGTACTGAATCACTTTTCCAAAGTATTCATAGAAGCTTATGAGCCAGAGGAACATCTATCTCTTGATGAAATGATTATTCCTTTCAAGGGAAGGGCAAAAATAAAACAGTATATAAGAGGCAAACCACACGCTTGGGGTATAAAGACTTGGGTTATCGCTGGAATTTCTGGATATGTTTACGTTTTGAAATTTATGAGGGAGCAAAACAAGAAAAAGAGAATGGTTATGTGAGTGAATTTGGGCCAATTGGAGGTATGGTGCTAAGGCTTTGTCAAAACATCCAGGGCAAAAAGCACAAATTATTCTTTGACAACCTGTTCACAACAATCCCACTCTTACTAAAACTCTACGAGTGGGACATATTTGCTACTAGAACGATACGAAAAAATCGTTTACAAGAAGCCTCAAAGAAACTAAAACCAATCAAAATTTTAAAACAGAAGCCTAGAGGTTCATTCTCAGTTACCACAAGCAGTGATAACATAACAATCACAAGATGGTTTGACAATTCTGCTGTCCATGTTGCATCATCATTTTCAGGTGCAATTCCTGTTGGAACTGCAAAACGGTGGAGTCGTAAAGAAAAATCCATTATTGAAATTCCTAGACCCCTGCCTCAATAGAAATATATAACAAAAATATGGGAGGCGTTTATCTAATGGATTCTTTACTCGGCCTATATCCGCATACTCTGCGTCACAAAAGGTGGTATTTTCGAATATTTCACCACCTTTTGAATGTTGCAGTTGCAAAATCCTGGATTCTGTGGAAAATGGATCCTGAGAATGAAAAACTTGATTTCCTCGAATTCAAATCCTCTGTTTCTATCTCAATGATTTATCAAGGCTCCTCAAATATGAACAAAAAGAGAGGTAGACCATCTTTTGGAGAGCCAGCAGTGAAGAAAAGAGTGAAAGTACAAGCAGCAGTCGAGCTGAGAAAGGATGGTAGCAACCATTACCCTGCAAAAACAGATAAAAAGTATGCAGCCAAATGCCACTTGCATGGCTGTTTGAAAAAAACTAGATATAATTGTGAAAAATGTAAAGAGCCTCTATGCCCTGAATACATTGCAGCATTTCATTCCAGATAAAAAAAAATTTTGTTTAATTTTGTTCGATTTCTTTCTCTTTTTACTTATAATTTTATTTAAGAATAAAAGAATTTTTTGAAACACAAAATATAGACTTTATTTCGAGGATGCAATCAAATTGCATCAGAGTACACATACAACCCTTGAGTAAGTAAAGCCTCATATGAGGCTCGTAAAAATAACTAGGAAGGAGTGCAGGTAAGAAAAAAAAAATTTCAAATTAAATATAGAGACATTTTGTATGTGTTGAGAAGAAGAAATATTTTTTTTTTCCACTTTTATTATATTCTGGTGCTGAGAGGGTTAATAATAATGTACATATTGATGCTTGTGTTTTATCTTTGCAGAGGAACTTTGATTGCTAATGAAATCAACAGCACTACTTTGTATCAAGAATGTGCTTCTATATTAGAAGAAATGAAAGTAATTATTAATTCTTCAAAAAAAAAAGTTTATATGCATCAGAAACTGTCAATAACTATATAAGAAACCTCTTATAGGTTCTTTCGGATGCTGCAACATTGTATGAGAAAGGTGGTTTCCATGAAAATGCAGCTATTTTATACATTAAACTTAAAAAATGGTTGGTATAAATCTTGTAAAATTGTTTTCTTCATAAGTTATTTGCTTTTCTTGTTTATTTGATATATGTTTATATTTATAGGCAAAAGGTGAAAGAGCTTCTGCCTAATATTTCATCACCAAAAGTTCTTTCTTCATATGCCAAAGCTCAAGAAGCTGATCGTAACTACAAAGAAGCTGCTTATGGTTATGAAACTGCCAAAGATTTTTCCAATGCCATCAGGTATCTATTTTTCTGATTTATGATTACTGTGCTAGCTGTTTAAAAGCTTTAAAAGATTAATATATTTCCTTTGCATAAAATAAATTCTTATATTTTGAACAAGCACGTTGTTTGTATGACATTGGCTTCACTTGATCATGCATCAAAATTTTAAAGAAATAATAAAACTGACAGCACAATAGGGAAGTTGCAACCTATTAAATGTTCATGTTTTGGCTATTGGATATTGTTAATTGACCCTCAAAACTAAAAAATTCACCATCGCCGAATTTTAAAACACCGTGGTTGATTTTTAATGAATTTTTAAAAATCCACGCGCAAAAGTGCGCGCTTCTGAAACGTCACGAGCCTACGTCACAGGGCGCGAATGGGCAGCCTTTCGCCGAAGATCCCTTGTTTTCGCTAGGAACATTTTGAGCGCGCTGATGTTTTTATTTTTTAAAAATTCAATAATCCTTTTGAACATACTATGGAGGCCGGATTCGTTAAAGCACAATCTAAATAATCTTCCTCAAGTAACACCAATGAGATATTCAAATATTTTCGAGAGGATGAGAGGTTTAATGTTCCAGAAACGCGAGGAGTTAAATGCGAGGAGAAAGCCTTTTACGTTTCGTCTTTGAAGTCGAATGCGTTACCTTCGCTTCTCTCCTATTGAAAGAGGGGATGACGTCACTTCCTATGCCATTTGACGTCACCAGAGCTTGAACTTTAAAAATTTATTTAAAAAAAAACTACTTATTGTATCGCAAAAATTTTTTCACCTATGATGTTCATACATGTTACTCTATCATATAAAAATAAAATTGAAAAATCGAAAACTTCCCTATTATAGCAAATAATCTCTTTTTCTTGTAAGACTTGTGCTGTTACATGACTTCTCCTTCTTAAATATTTACAAACGATGAATTCTATTTGGTTACATATTATTAGAAACATATATGATGCAAATGCAGTTAGTAAAAGTCTTGTCTCCATGATTTCATGTTGTATCAAAAAAGTTGAATGTTCTTAAGCTTTCAAAGTTCAAAGAAACAACTGTACTTGATGGGAAAAAATAGAATTCTGCTTAGAAATTGAAAGCAATTTGGAGATAGCAAACGAGCATTATTATGGCAGCATATAAAATTTGTTTTTTGTAACATTTCTTTCAAATTTGAAATTTAGATGAAAAGCTGATTAATGTACTTTTAGCATTTATGTTTGAAATTTTTACTTAGAAGTATTCTGAGGTTTCTTTTCTTCTTCCTTTTTCATATTATTTTTACTCAACCAGTGTTTAAGTAAGTGGTTGCTTTATGATTGTTTTTTCATAAATTATTAACAAAAGACTAGAAAATGAGCTGATGTGTGCATCACATGACTTCCTTTTACTCCAGTTTAATGTCATTTCCTCATTACTGGCAATTTTAATGTGATTCAGAGGCGTAGCTAGACCCGACTTTCGGGGGGGGGGGGGTTTCTTCTTTTCTATATATATATGTGTGTGTGTGTGTGTGTGTATATGTATATATATATATGTGTGTGTAAATATTTTTAGTATTAAAAAAAGAGGGAGGTGAATCTTACATACTTTGGAATGGGGTGCCCCAATTCCGATACTTGTGTCAAACAAAACAAAAGTAAAGAATTTATTTTTTTAATGTTGTGGAAAATTTAACTTTTTTCTTTTCCCTCCATTTAATTTAAAGTGAAATTTTCTCGCAACGTCTTGTCAAAACCAGTCTATCCAAATCAGGGGGAAATCAAATATCTGATGAGCGTGTTCCGTTCATTTCAGTGTGACTGTTTAATTTAGAGGCTAACACACATCTACAAAAGCTGGCATCCCTTGAAAGCTAATAGATACTTATATTTCCGCCTGTAAACTGGATGCTTGACTTTCAATCTCATCGATGGTCAGACCATAAAGACTATTTTTACTAACTTGGTTTGCACCAGAAGTATGAAACAAAATAAAAAAAGACTTCTTGAATTATAACCCGCAAAAAATGAAATTGCTTTTCATATCGTTATATTTATATGTTGCTTTTTATGTATTTACATTTATGCTAATTCTTAAGCATTTAATAAAATTTGAGTAAAAAAGTTAGGGAAGAAATATTGGCGGTAGAAAGTTATTCGCTCAACATCATACCATCAGTTCTCCTTTCAAGTCTTTATTTTTAATTTTATTAGCTGCTTTAGAATTTACATAAATATCTTTTTGACAGAGCAACAGCAATTTCGAGTATTATAAACAGAAGTCTTTTTTATTTTCTACTTTTTAATCCGAATCAAGCTAGTAGAAATAATCTAGATTCATTTCGTTTTTAAACATTTTATTCATGTAATGCCATGCAGTTTTTCTTTTGAATTAAAATAAAATTACCTTCAGAAGGGTCCGATGGGACTAATGCTGCTTTGCAGACTGTACTTCGTTTTCTTCACACGACGTTAACTTTCTCTTTTTAGAGCAATCCTTTTCGTCATTTTAATTTTTTTCTTTGGATTGAAAAAAGCTTGTTATCGGTTTTTCTCGCTTCATTATGCAACAACTTTCTCTTAGAATGTACTATTTTAAACAAACTGTACATTTCTAAAAGAAAACGCAGTAAATACTGGCTGAAAAATCAATGTGATTGCAATGGATACTCTGGTTAGCAAAGGTCGTTTTGACTATGACCTATGACACACACGAGACCAGACCAACAAAAACCTCTATCGTCTCGAATTCCAGTTATGCTATCATTTTTGGATTCGAAGCCCAATGATCTTTAAAGCAACAAACAAAAACATTTTCTTCAACTCAGAAACAGTGGAATTGTCTTCAAGAGCTGAGGAGGCAGTGGAAAAAAGGGAGAACTGTGTTCCTCGAATAGGCTTTCCAGGAAGATTAACCAAAGGGCAGTCGTTTTGCGCACTTTCTTGGAAGAAGAGTAAAGGGGTGAAATTCACAGGTTTGACATGTAAAATGAACATTTCAAGTTCATGGTTAAAGGTCATTCAAGTTAAAAGCCATTTCGCTCTGTTATCTGGATTAGTACTGTTCTTTGGTTGCTCTCTTTCTTAAAATTGTGATTCCTTAGAAAACCGAAATGATTGGAGTGAAAAGAAAGTTTTTTTTTTCAAGTGTTGAAAAAAGGAAAATCGTAGAATACTGGCCAAGTTAGATTTGCAGCAATTGCTAACCTCAAGATCCTTCAATATAATGAATCAAAAAAAAAAAACAAATCAGGGACCAAAAAGCAGTAAAAGACTTTTTCTTGAAAAAAATATGCTTAAAGTTTCTTTTACTGTCAAAATGATTTCTTAAACTCGCCATAAAGCACTTAATAATGTAATAATAGAATAAATACCAAACAAAACTAATAAAGATGAATTTTAATCAAGAGCCCATATTGTCTTTAGTATCGATTTCAAATTTTCACCATCATATTTCAAATTTCTATAAAAGGTTTCTTAAAGCCCAAGTATCTCAAAACCTCTTTATCTCGATTTTTTTCTTTAATGTGAAATTCAAAATATAGATTCGACTGTATGCAATATTCCCACTGCGCGGCTCGTTCAGTTAAACATGTTTAACAATTTGCAGAATCTATGACAAAGAAAGACTGCATATACGTTGATTTAACAAATCAATATCATTTCTAAAGCAAAGTGTCAAATTTTGCTCAATTATCAAAAAATTGTCGTAGCAGAGGGAGGCGTCTTTATGCTTGAGGATTACACATGGAGCAGATTTTCAATGGCATTGGGGGGGGGGGGGAGCAAAGTGAATTTTTGACTTTTGTTACTCAGAAAAAAGTCGTTTTGATTATTTTTCTTTTTCTTCTTTTTTTTCTTTTCTCTTCTTTTTCTCTTTTTTTTTTTTTTTTTTTGAGACTGACGTTTTGGGGGGGTTTTGTCCGCAAAACCCCCCCTTAGCTACGCCCCTGATGTGATTCAATAGTTTACTCTTTAAATATCACCAACAGTGGCAAAATTGAAACAGATTATAAAAATTTAAAAAAACTTGCCAAATTTGTCGCCAAGTTGGTGACAAAACTTGACAACCAAAAGACTAGTGATATATCGCCAAGTGTCCGCCAAATTATAACACCACTTGAGTTTACATCGAAATTAACAATGATTTACCCCCAAAAAGGGGCAAAAGACCCCTTTAAAAACACCCGAATGCAACCAAAAGGGGAGGTGCACAACTAGACCCTACTAGGAATCTACGTACCCAATTTCAACTTTCTAGGACTTACCGTTCTTGAGTTATGCAACATACGTACGTACATACGCACATACATACGTACATACAGACTTCACGAGAAAATTCATTGTAATTAAGTCGGGAATCGTCATTATGGATATTTCGTGTGTCTATACGTTCTTAGGCCATGTGTGATCAAGTTGAAAAAAACCTCAATATTCATTCGGGGATGAGTAAAATGGAAATTAAGGTCAATATTTGAGTGAAAAATTTTTCGCGAATATAATACTTCCTTTTTTTGTAAAAGGAAGTAAAAATGAAAATGCTATTTCATGTTATATGAAAAAATACAATTGGTGCTTTTCCTGACAATTAGTATTTTATTTACACTGTTTTTAAATTTTATTCATACTATTTTATGATCTTAAGCTTATGTTATTTTTAGTTATCTGTTATTCACAGTAATTATTGAACATGATTTCTATGTGTTTTAAAGATACACTAATTGTTGGCTATAAATACATGCATAGCTCTACTCAAGAAAGATGCATATTCATTGTAAATGTTCATTGATTTTTCGTAATTTATTTTTAGAATCTATTTAGATCACTTAAAAGATCCTGATTCTGCTGTAAAAATTGTTAAGGAATCCAATTCTCTAGAAGGAGCAAAATTAGTTGCAAGGTAATATTTTTAATGTATGATTGCCGATACAAGTGCAGATTTATTTCTATTTCATGTCATTTTCGTGGTTTTTTGGTATCTTTATTATATATATGTATTTTGTTTTCAGATTCTTCCAGCGTTATAATGATAATCCATCAGCAGTCAAATTTCTTGTGCTGTCAGGCTGCAAAAAGGAAGCTTTTTCACTTGCCCAAAAAACAAATAATATCAATGTGTATGCAGATACAATTGAGGAAAATGGTGAGCCTGATGATTATATAGACATAGCAGCTTATTATGAAGAAAAGCAACAACTCCTTTTAGCCGGAAAATACTATATTCTAGCTGAACGTTACAAAAAAGTAAGATTTTTCAAAAGGTAGAAATAATTTCCACATCCATGATTGAATTTATGTAAATTATTAGCCTTTTTTGATAGATTTTAGTAGATATCTTCAGCTGTTATGAACTTAACACCATCTCTCCAGCAATAAAAAGTCAATATGAAACACACAGATACGTAATTATAAATAATATGAATTAAAAAATCGAAGCACTTTACTTATTCGTTGTTTCATCTATGTTGTTACGCAGACACTTTATTGTATATCAGTGACTCTATGCATAAGATTAAAACTATAAATAAGAGATAAGAATGACAAAGCAAAAAACAATAGAAATCTATGGCCAAGTTAAAGCTCACATTTTATGGCTTTTCCCTTTTTTTTTTGCAGATCGATTCTTAATTTTAATGCTGATAATGAAATAGGATTATAGTTTGTTTATACTTAATTTTCCTTGCTGTAATTTGAAATTTGATGCCTTGTGAGGACCATTTTAGCAACTCCACTGTTTAAAATTGGTAGTCTTGGCACTAAGGTGGCAGTAAGATTGATAAGAAAAGAAAGAAATGCTCTGCTGTGTGATATTTAGTGGTTGAATTTGGTGTGTTATTGGCAGAATTTAATTTCCTTGATACGTACCGAAGTAAAAACAGTTAACAAATATTTTTTTTTCCCCTAAAATAAATGTCATCAATGACATGATGACTAGATGGGGGGAAATTTGAAATATGGTTACATTTAAAATCTCACCCAATTCTTTGGAGCCTTTTGGCTAAAATGCCTTTTGAATGCTCAAGCATGCCAGAGGAGTATTTAAAAAATGGCTGTAGACTGCTTCAAAAATGTAACTGGCTGCCAAAAACGTGCTATAATTATTGTTAGTTGTCTTTATAAGCCTTACTATTGGAAGGAATGGTGAAGAGATCAAGGACATTTCTAGTTTAATTTTTTTTAAACTTAATTTTATTTACTTACTTTTTATTACTAGGGGTGGACTGGCTGTGTGGGCATTTGGGCAAATGCCAGAAGGGCCGGTTCCTCCGAGGGCCACCGAAAAGATCAGGTTGCAAATGAGAAATTTTTGCGCCATGGCCCCACAGAGGGATACCGATAGCTCGGGAAAAGGTTTTAGAGCATTGTGGTATGACGAAAGACTCTTCATGAGGATTGGGATCGACTCAAGGCCATGTCAGTCTTATCGGAAACACAGGGCCGCCGAGGGCCAAGGCGGGCTCTTTGTCAGTTTAGTCACTGATGGGCCCCGCTCCCGCAAAAAACTTATCAAACTTGAACTCAGGGCCTGATTACTGAATAAGTCAACTAGACCGTGTCCTAGGCCCTCCTTTTTAGGGGCCCCCAAATGGCTGATGTTTTTAAAAACAATAGCTAAAACTGTTTTCGCCAATGGCTAAAATTAAAAGGGTTGACTACACAGGGGCCCCGAAAACGCATATGGCCTCGGGCCCCCTGGTATCTTAAGCGGGCTCTGCTTGTACTACTCTAAATTTGATCCGACCCTTTCTATGGCCGGATCCCTAGTTTAGGACTAGGCTGACATGGCCTCTCATCAGTCTTGCGCAAAAAAAGGGCCCGGTTTAGAGTTAAGTTTCACTAAAGGAAAGTTTCCTGAAGGAAAAATTCTGTGACCGGAGTCTCCTTATAACACATCTTCATACATATATGTGTGTGTGTGTATTTGTATGCACAGAGAGAGAAAGAGAGAGAGTTTTTTTTTTTTTTTTTCAAGAGTGTTTTGATCCTCTATCGTTCCCTTTACTGCTATTTATATTGCATCTGTGTGTGGCCTCCAGTGCTTCGCTTCAGGGCTGTTCCACAGCCGCTTTTCATGAATAGTCATTTGTACAATCGAGCACTTAAAAACTTTCTCTTTTAGTAATGGTGTTAATCGAAGAGATGCTCCGGAGAAAACGGTAAATAAGAAACAACAAGAATGGAGTGGGGTGGGGTGATCCTGTCGTCTCGTAACTTACATTTTCAACTTCACGTTCACTTGAATCATAAAAGCAATAAAAATCGCTTTATTCCAATTCCCTCCCATTCACCTGAAGCACAAGATAGCTTACTTTTATTAGTCTGTTTTTCCTTAGAAAGACTCATTTTAAAGTAACCTGTACTTGTATCTTATCTAAGAATCTCCCTCTCTCAGTGGGGGAAGTACACACGAATACAAAACAGCGGAAATGCTAAAATATCCTTTTTCTACAATTAACCGTCATAAAGCTGTCAACGTCTTTCCCTCTCAGAGCTTGTGTACCCCACCAGCCTAGGGGGTGGAGGGGAAATCGTTACACTGTTCCAATGGAATTGGAGCCATATATGCCCTCATCTAAAGCCCTCAACAACTGCCGATAAATTTGGCGAAGTCTTCTTTGAATGTTGTGAATCATTCTGTGAAGAATATCTTCTTTAGCTCACAACACTAACTTTGTTCCGCTAGTTTTGACTTTTTTTTATTTGATTCCTAGGATATTTTTAATTTATCATGTTACGGTTTTAAATCAATTTTAAGATATGCTATAAAAAAAAATATTAAGAGCTGTATTTAGAAAGAGAGCTGAAGACTGATGCTAAAGACATTAGCAGAACAGGTAAGGCACTTGTTTTTACAATTTTAACGATGTATTACAAATTTGTTGAATATTACAATTTTTCTCATTCTTGAAGAAAAATAAAGCAGATTCAATTTGTAGGTCCGAAGGCTGCCGAATTTTTCTTTAGAAAATATTAGGGTTTTTGAGAAATAAAGTGAGCAAAATCAAATGAGAATTTTTCGACTTAGTTTCAAAATATTGTTGCCTCCTATACAATATTTTAAATATGCTTAAAACATCAAAGTCAAGCAATGTGTTAAAAATCTGCTATTTTTTAAAGACTATTTTTCAGTTTACTTTCTCCTTGCGTTTTGCTTCTGGTTCTTATTTTGTTTCCAAAAACGTAGCATACAAATCAGCAATGTTGAAAAAAAGATAAATAGTAAAAAAAAAACTTCTCTCTTTATTACACTAAAACAGAAGTCAATATTTTTTTTTTTTTTTCAAGGAAGGACTGGTAACAAGTAAGTATTTTTAAATTTCAAAACGTCACACCTCAATTAAATTGCAAAACAAAAAAAAACCTTGAAATAAAAAAAAAAATTTTTTTTCAATTCTAAAGACAATTTTAAAACCTTGGTCCGCACTAAAATATAGAAATAAAACAAGCATATGCCTTCTTGATTGCCCCCCTCCCCCAACACTCAAAATTTAGGTTTATTTTAATATCTTTATGTTTTTGTGTTAATTCTAAAGCAACCAATAAAATTAAAATTAAAAATTTGAGAGAAGAAACAGGTGGTATACAGTTCTGTACGAATAACTTTTACTATACTACCCTATATTTCTTCCCCTCACAGTTTTTAGTTTAAAGTGTATTGGCTGCATAAATTAACTTTAATAATTTGAGTGTTGCAATCAAGAAACCATATACTTCTTTTGTTTTAGTGCGAACCAAGCTTTTAGAAATAGTCATTAGAATTTAAAATGTTTTTTACATTTTATTACAGCTATCAAACTTGATTTTTGATTTGGTACCTTTGATGTACATCCACATATATATAATAGCCGATGATCGAGTAACACGCGTGTTTCAACAATGAAACTCGTGCCACGGCATGATAATTTGATAATTTGTTTTGGTAATGTTTAACATGCAGGGAAAGGCTTTATCGTGACAAGACTGAACTCGGTCCGGTCACTTAACTGTTTTACTGGTAAAACTGTCATTTCAGGGGAATGAAAAAACGAAAAAGCCGTCAACTATGAACGCCATCTACTCTCTCTACATCATCTACTAACGCCATCTATGATCCATCTACTACTACTATGAACGCTATCTACTACTACTCCAGTGGATAAACCAGTGGAGTTTAGGTTTTATCCACTGGAGTTAAGGTCAAAATTTCAACTGTCAAAGAATATCAAAAACAGGCAATTGCTTCGTTCAAATGTAGAAGCAGTTTTTACCCATCATACCTTGACGGGCGATTTTCTAGTCTTTTATTAAATGAAAATAACCTGGAAAGAAGAGCAATTTTTAAAGTAAAAAAAAAAAGTTTAATAGCAAGAGTTTTGATATTAAGCGCATTATTAAAGGTTTTCCAGATGCATACTATAGTAAAATAATGGAAAAAAGAATGTTATTAAACCAAGGGCGCCCCGATGAGAGGTCACGGATGGTCGCTGTGACCTCCCGAAAAAATAATTTTTCAACAAATTTTGTTCGAGGATTCGTAAAATTTCGACCTATAATTGCAAAATTGCAATTTTAAAATGTCCGAATGTCCCTTTTCATTAGATGTACGCACTTGGTGCATACCTGTATTTTATCAATCGGCATCAATTAGAAATTCCATTTGGCAAATTCAGAATTTTCCCTGTCCCAAAAATAAGTTCGGAACACCCCTGCATAAACAATTGGTTTTACTTGTCAAATAGCACCATTTCAAACTCTGTCATCTCGTATCTAGCATTTTATTTAATTTTATTCTTATAAAAAAATATATACAAGAAAAAACAAACAAAACTACTAATAGTTGAAACAAATTGAGCAATTTGTAATAAAAAATATAATAGATTAAACAATATTAGCGAAGCACAAAATTTGAAGACCGAAAAGACTTGCAGGCACAGCATATATCAGGGAAAGAACGTCACATGGGTAACTGGTATGTTTTATTACTAGGATAACTTGAAACTTAAAATCTCGAAAAATTCTTAAGTAATGGTCCTCAGTAATACTTACTAGTAATACCTCTCAGCCAAACTTAGAGCAATGAGCAATGACCCATTTTGTATTTTGCAGTGACAACTTCTTTCTTTTAACGGAGTGTTGTATATAATTTCAAATTGCATCACTGTCTTCTTCACGTGAAAACGCTTCAAAACTGAATAAAATGCAAACTTTAATTGTTGTAAACCATTCCTTGAACATTCATGTAAAATAATTACAATGTTTACCTTTTTTTTTTTTTTTGAATTAAGCTTATTATAAGCTTACTCTTTTGTTCTGAAAAAGCCGCTTGTAGTCCTGATATACTGAATATAAAAAGCTTTTTTCTCATTATTATAAAAAGCAGGAATTCTGATAAAGAGCTGAAGGCTTACAAAAAAAATCTATCTATTTAAGTTTCTAATTAAAAGTCGAAGTCATTTTATATTCGACGTTCAACAAATTCCTTACAGATCAGCAGAAGTTATTGATATATTTTCTTAATGCTATTTAAAGCATGTCATTTGCTGAGTTACTCGAATTTGAGACTGTTGTAGCATAAATTGAAGAAAGAAGTTTAATCTTCAGTTTGTTTTATTTTACTTCCGTTGAAAAATAGTTTATTTTAGTAAAATATGTGATGCAAAAATTTTCTTTGAAAATGTTGCACACTGATTGGAGTTACGGTTTGTACATCGTGAGCATGTATATTGTAAACTTCTGCTTTTGCCACTAGTTCATTGCAAATTAGAACTTAAAAAGCATGCTAATTCAACTTTTTTTTTTCATGTTATATCAATTTATTTTGGATACATAAGTAATAATACCATGTATATCGGACCCTTTTCCAGGGTTGTGCGCAGAGCGTAAGTAATATGGGACATCATTGTGCCTTGGCCGGTCATTTAGGGGGTTTGCATTGAAAGTCAAATGGTCAAAAAGTCTTAACAGAGGCGGACTTGATATATTAAATGAGAAGGAAGGAAAAAATTATAATTTTATAATCTTTGATACCTATACCTTTAACATTTTTTTCTTCATTTTGTTCAAAACGCTTTTTTGATCATTTGTTTTAAATTTAGTTGCTAACTTTAAAATAGTTCAAAAAAAAAAAAAAAAAGAGGGAGAGAAAATATTGCTTTTCTTGAAATATGTTTTCCCTCTCATGTTTAATCATTTGAAAGGGACATAACATCCAGTGGCGTAGCTAGACCCGACCTTCGGGGGGGGGGTTACTTCTTATATATATATATATATACATATATATATATATATATATATATATATATATATATATATATATATAATCGCTTGGAATTTTTTCCTTTTCTTCTTTTTTTTTCTTTCTCTTCTCTCTTCTTTTTCTCTTTTTTTTTTTTGAGACTAACTTTTCGGGAGGGGTTTTGTCCCCAAAACCCCCCCCCCCCCTTAGCTACGCCCCTGATAACATCGAATGATGTAATTTTCTTTTGATCAGGCATTTAATGTTAGCATATAATGATACAGTAGAAGACCGTTACATATATATATATATAACGCCGAACTGTATAACGCAATTCTCTATAAACCGCACTACTTTTCAGTAGTAAACAATAGGTTTTGAAGTTTAAAAAATCCCTCTGTTTTGCTTTGCAAACTTAAGAATTGTTAGGCAAATTAAATTTTGAAAGTTTTTCATCTTTCCATCTTATTTCAAAGCTTTTAAATTAAAAATTAGTACTCATAGTAAACAGAAAATACCAGATGGCTCTTGAAAATGCAGCTGTTATGCAAATCATGAAGCTAACAGAAGTGCAGGATTTTGATTGTGAAACATATTTATTTGTGAATAACTTATTTTAATATTGGTGCTTTAATACTCATTGCAGATAAAACTCATTCTGAAGTGCTAATATATAGATATATTCTGAATATTAGTTTCAAAATTTGTGAAATGATCTATATAACACAAAAACCTGTATAACACAAAAGCTCTGGTCCCAAGGTGTGCATTATAACGTCTTCTACTGTATAATTAATAAAAGTTTGAAACTTGTAATCGCAAAACTACAAAATTAGTATTGCAATGCGTATTTACGGTGTTTACTCGCATAAGAATGCACGTTTTTCAGATTCCTTGTAGTACCCCCCCCCCCCCCCCAAGGCCGATTGATTTGACAGTTGCCAGGGTCGAATTTCCTTCCCAGTCCGCCCCTGTTTATTACCATTTTGAAAGCATTCTTGTGATTGGAATTAAAAGCTTCCTTCACTATTTAGGATGGATGTTAATCAAAATGTTTTGAACCACACATTAAAAAGGTATCTGGATATGAGTTGGAAATTTTTCTTTAATGTACTACAACCTGTCACCCATAAACAACTTCACTAAAATTTTGACTCCTGTTGTATTCCACTAAATTGTTTTAACTAGTTGAATTAATATTTCTATGAATAATCGGCTTTATTTTTAAAGTCTACGTAAGTATTTATTTTCTGGTGTATTTTTTTGGATTCTAAAATATTTCTAAAAATTTCATGACAATGAAAAATGTTCAGTCATGTGATATTTTGTTCAGTGTGATAGTTTGAAATATTGTGACTTATGTTGTGCTAAAAACTTTTTAGATTAAGTTATTTCTTAGTAATACAGATTTTGAAATGTATTTTCTGATTTTAAAGTACATTCTTCAATAGATGTTCTAAACTATTTTAGGCTGTTAAGCTTGCACTACAAGTGTCTGGTCAAGAAGAAGACAGTGCAATTAGACTTGCAATCAATGCTGCTAGCAAAGCTCAGAATCAGCAGCTAAACCAAGAAGTTATCAGATATATTGTTGGTGATGCTGATGGAGAAGTAAAGGTTAGAAACTTAAATATTATTTTTGTCTTTAGGTTTTGCAGCGAAATAGCTTAATATTTTGAACTAATACTATTAGGGTACCTTTATGGTAATGATATAGAATTCAATGTAGATATTCCTTAGTCCAATGATATTGAGTTTTCTCAGCTGTGTTACAGCATAAAAATTTCTTAAATGTTACAACATTTTACTATAAAATACCAATTGTAAATGCAATTGTTGTTTTCGGATTTAAACTTGTGCTATAACATTGCCTGTTCTTTGAAACTGCAACATAATGAATGAAATATTTTAAAAATACATGATTCATAGATTTGCATCTTGCAATTCTTTCTTCTCAATATATGAATAAACATTTCTAAGTGAGAATGGGCATGATTTTACTAGATTTGATTAAAGATTTTGTTTGATGATTTGTCCCCATTAAAAGGATGATGGTCACCACCTCATTCCATACACTTCAGCAGGACTTAGTTTTCCTTGAAGAACATGCTAGAGCCAAAGAGATATTCACTACCTATCATCACATATATCAGTAGTCCCCAATATTTTTGAAGCAAAGGATGCATAATAGAATACCAGTACCATGGCAGGTGCTATTAGTTTTTTCAGGATGTTATTAAAGAGGTGAACATTGCAAAAAAAGAAAAAAGGTAATTAAAAAAAAAGATTAAAAAAAACTTGTTACATATAAAATAAGAAAGTACTAAATAATAACAGCAAACTGTATTAAGTCTGAAAGATAAAATGTTAGAATAAAGTTCAAAGTCAGTATGATTTTGGGAACTACATTTTATTGGCCTTTGTTTCATAATAAGTTGATTAGGGTAATTTTACAGGTTGTAAGCAATCGTCAAGGTGCTCACCTGTACTAGGTATAGTGCAATCTGCTGAAATAAAGTTTTAAGCTATTTGAAGAAATGTGTTTTGGATTCCATACAGGGAGCTGTATGAATTTGACGTTTTCCTTTGAGCTTAATTTTCAGCGGAAACCAAATGAGCAAGCTTGTACAATCTAATATTAATAAAAATTGATTGTATGTGACTATCTATTCTATATCATAGCTACTCCTGGTGAATGACAGAAAACTGAGAATCGAATTAGCTATAGATAGATTCAAAATTTTCCTGGCTACATGTTTAGCCAGATATTATAATTGTAGGACTTTAATTAGTGGAGATATCAATTTAAAATCTATTTGTCTTGCTCAGTAATTCCTCTGTAGCTGCTGACACAAAGCCAAAGCGGATTCACGTACAGGAAAACACTCATGGAGAGTGAATGTTTATTGGGCAGCTTAAAAGTGAAACTTGTATTTTGATGCCACTATTTGTTTTTCTTTACTTTTAGAGAAATGTAATTTGGGTCCCAAAAACGTCAATTTAAATTCTTTCACTAGCTGAAGCTGTCTCTGGGGACATATACAGGGCAAATCCCCAAAAGTACCCCTGTGGTACTTTCCAGAAATTGGGTGCCACAAAACCTGCAGTGAGCGGCTGAGCAAGCTGCTGCAGGTGGCCACGTCCATTCTTCACAGCAGGGTGTGGCAAGAAGGTGACTAAGCCCCCAAAGTATACCACCGGAGATGGTGTACTTGGAGGGGGTGATGCACACCCGAGTTGGTGTCACCCCCCCTTCCCCCCCGGCCCCTTCCCCGCCGAAGGCGGTTTGCACGAGCCAGGCACCAAATGCAGCTAATCTAGCTGCCCTGGCAGCTAGTAAAGTATGCAGCTTAAGTACAAAAGATGAAAAAATGCAAAAAATTTCAAGCGGAGAAAATTGCAGATACCGTGCTTCACCTTCTCATGTAAATCGAGGTAGGTACTTTGATTTTATGTGACACTTACTGTCAAAAATTATGATTTTCACAAGTATATGAAATCAGAAAACTTTATTTTCTAATATATTTCTCTCAATTATTTTTTCGAAATTCTCATTTCGTATCATGGATTTTAGGACAATGTCACCCTAGATATACAAAATTTCTGTACCTGCAGTTCTTCTGATCTTCTAGAAACAAGCTCTTTTGTTTGCGTTGTTCGCAATTTCTAATTTTAGATGGTTAATCATTTTTTTTAAAAATGCATGACGTTTTATTAAATATTACTTTTTCTTTAGGTCTTGATCGCTTACATAAAACGCTTGGCGGGCACTGTAGTGCACACAGGCATAGGATTTGGGACCCCTGATATCTATTATTTCTCAAAGGTGTTATCTTGTGAGAATGCCATAACTTTTACTGTTTTCGACGAAAAATAAAGAGACAAGTCACATCTTGGTTGCATTGTCAAAAAAAAAAAAAAAGTAAAATCCCTCCAATGTGGACACTAACGGGACCAATTTTTTTGTTTGCAATAGAGAGGTGTCTGTAGGACAGGGGTTTAATAATGTATAATTTGCATTAGAATTGGGGAATTGAAAATTGTCTGCATAAGAGGGGTGTCTATTAGAAGGGGTTTTACTGTATATCATTCTTGTGTTACAAATTGCTTTAATGCATAGCATCCCAAATGTGGACCTTTTTGCTCAGGTGGTTAGAGCATTATGCTTATAATGCTTAGGTTGCGATTTCAAATGGGCCAGGCTGATTTTCTCATTGACTGAGAAATGTTGACTTAATTTTTTCAGCAGAAATCTGATCCAAATTTCCATGAATACTTAGTCTTAACTCATTGGAGGCAAGGTTCTAAATAACAGTTGTGCTATGTTGTTGCATTGAAGCCAGAAAAAAACTTTTACTTCAACATGGTTAATTGCAGTATCGTATTGTTTTTCAAAGGTATTTTTTGTAGATACATCATAACTTTGCTAAATACTTCATTCAACTTCAAAAGTAGGAGATCATTTAAAAGGTACCCCCCCCCCCCATCAGCAAAAAAGTAACAAACAAATCATTTTTTTATTCAAAAAATGAATTAAGAAACTGGGTTTTTGAATACCTTCTGAGGAGCAGGAGTGCTTCGCACAAATCAGGTAGCATATATTATCTCCTCAAAAAATTCTGTTGTAAAAAAATTTCTGAGAAAAAATACCTTAAACTCTTCCTCGTAAAGAAATATACAATCATCCGAAAACCCAAAATTCTCCGCCTGAAAAAGTAATTATATCCTGTTTGCGGCTAAGTATCTGGCTCTTCTCCCTGTTTTTCTCTTTTATCACACCTATTTCTACTAAAACCTCCCCCACCGCCAACTCCTCACCAATGTGGATAGATCCTTGAGATTTTTTTCAAGACCGTTTGGTAGAAAGCTTTGCAAAGAGAAGTGGTCGTTTGGCAATAAAAAAATAATTTTATTTAAAATATCTTGAAAAATCCAGAAAAATATACACATAAACAAAATATGACGTCAGCAAAGCTTAATTATTTGTATTTATTGAATTTTGTAAGTTTTGTTTTTTGTAAGACATGTATATGACACAACAGCCATGTGAATGACATAACAGATATTTTAGTGTCATAGTAAACAATTTAACAAAGTTTTTGAACATGAAGTAATGAGAAGTAAAAGGATGAAGTGATGAAATAAAAGTTTTCAGTAAAATGCATGTATAGTGCATTCAACTTTAACAAAACGCTTGTAAACAAGTTTTACAGAAGAAAAAGCAATTCAGTAAAATGCAAAAAGATTAATAATCTGCAAAACAAGTAATAAATGAAGGAATGAAATGAAGAAAAGAGATACAATAAGTTGCAAAAAAAGTGATTGTCAAAAAAAAAAAAAAAAAAAAATGGAGTGAGAAGATTTATGTTCAGAAATATATATATATATATACATATATATAAAATAAAGACACAAAATGCAATATATAATGTGACTTGCTTTCTACCATTGACAACATGACATTACCAAACCTTAACTCCATTCACCACATAAAGCAATAGATCAAGTCTACAAATAACAATAACAAGAGAATGAGAAATCTCAAGTCACAATGAAGCAAAATCAATAACCAATCATAATAACTCAATAAGTATAAGGATAAGGGAATAAGTCATCAAAGATGTGAAAACAAAAATGAAAGGCTTAGATGAAGCAAAACCCTCTAGAGGAAAATGCTAAGCACAGTATTAATATTCCCGTGCTAAGTACTATATTTAGTACTAGAGCTAAAGTTTCAATTAACATACTAAATTTTGGCTTTTTTAAATGAGTGCACAGAAAGTAAATTGTTTTTAAAATGTAAACTATTCAGAACATGTTTTAATCATCTTGGACCTGACTGTACGAACATATTTGGTTATAGTATACAGAAACTTATTTTAATCTGTTATTTAAAAAAGAAAAAGTAAAAAAAGCATTAAATTGAAATCCATCTACATCTTAGTTTTACACATATAAAAAAACAATCATGGTTTGTATGCTTTTAAAAAGCCTTTGAAACTGTTTGGAAAAGAAAGTTTCATTTTCAAGTGCTTGAAAAACATGAACATGTACCTTTAGTCCTTGCATTATGAGATTTAGGGACAAGGGGTCATTGTTTTAAGCTATTTAAATCTCAGGCTAACATGGATATTAGGAAAAATTATTATTTTAGCAGGGTAGTGGAACCTTGGAACAGCTTACCGGAAGAGGTGGTAATGAGCAAAGGAATAGACAGTTTTAAGAGGGCCATTGATCTTTACTGGGGATTGTAAATTGACTAGGACCAGTCTAACTGGGCCCAGAGCCTGTTGCTGGTCGTCACTTTTGTATTTGTATTTGTATTTATTTTTAAAAAGAGACATTGAAAAAAACTGTCGAAACATTTTTACCATCATTTTGCAGAGGTGCAAAAGTGCCTCGAAGAAAAGTCTTATTCATGGGTGGATGCACAGTGCTATCAAAGGATTTATGGCACTTCAGTATAAAATTAGAAAGTATCTACCTTTTAGTGCAGAAATTAAATGATAAAGAACATGTTAGTGGCACAAAAATTTGAAATGTAACGCTTACAAGCTTCATTATTATAACTTTTCACCATGGACAAAGGGCTGGTCCTAGAATATTTGTATGTAGTATGTTATAGAATTTGTGTATCACAACAGTATTATCGCAATGACTTTTATGTACTTTTGTGATTTTGATACTTTTCTTAGGTTATAGACAATATCATTACTTGTTCCAGGACCTTCAACATCTATATGATTTCTATCTTAAAATAGGACGCATTAAAGAAGCAGCAAAGACTGCTGTTCTTATTGCTAATGCTGAACAGGACACAGGTAAGTAGAAAAAAATATATTATTTGAAAAATAGCTTGAAAAAACATGTTGTTTGAAAAAAATGCCATGTGTGGAAAAATACTTTTCTAACTTCCTAAAGTGCAGGGTGTCCGAAAAGTCCTTGACACATTTTAAAAATTCATAGAAATGCAATAAATTGTCGTGTGAATATGAAGTTTGGGCCATAATGTATCACAAGTCCAAGAATGTTTATGACATCGTAAGAAAAGAAAAGGAAGGAAAATATAAAAAAGGAATTTTACTGTAGTGACTGTATTTTCACAGTAAAAGAAACAAAGGTAATGTAAGGTGTTTAATCATTTTATTAAACAGAAAGCAATACCTTTCATTGCCCAAGTTCAATGTGTGCACTGTGTGTTGCTCGAACCGCATCTAAATGGTGCTCAAGTTCATCCCCATGTCACATTGAACTCTAGTAATGAAAGATGCTGCTTTCTGTATAGTAAAATGATTGATCACCTTTCATTACTTTTTTTTACTGTGACAATTTCGCCGACACAGTAAAATACTTAAATCACCCCCCTCCCTTTTTTTTTTCTTTTTACGATCTCCAAAAAAATTCTCAAACCTGTGAAGAATTATGGCACAAACTGCATATTTATATGATAATTTGTTGATTTTCTATGACTTTTTAAATGCGTCAAAGACTTTTCGGACACCCTGAATTTTAAACCTTACTTTCTTCTATACAACTAATTGAATTTCAACATTATTCATGTTTTCCTTTCAAAATTTTATATCATTTAGTAATTCCATCTTTCCCCCTTTCATACAGTGGTAGGATAAGGATAGCAGAAAATTGCAAAGAAAAAAAAAGTATTCCTGAAATAATTCAATGACATTTATACACAAGATGCCATTTTATGTTAGGAATCATTGTGGAATGCGGAACATTAGAAGATACAAAATATAAATGTTTTGCCGTGATTAATAAAAAAAATCATTGTTAAAACTGAACATAGTTATGAGGACAATTTGCATCCTCCCCCCCCCCCCAAAAAAAAAGACCTTGTAATCAATAGAATCCCCCTTTTTTTCATTCTCTTTTATCAGTGTTGACATCATGGAAATTGAAAAGTGTTCTTGGAAATTTTTATTCTGGCTTTTTCAATGGAGATAACTAGTTTTGTTTGTTTCAGTATTGAATACCATTTTCTCATACTTTGGGTGTTAGAAAGTCTCACAAAGTTTCTATTAAACTTAAATCGAGTCTTTTGTCCAGCCAGTAAAGTAATTTCACGAAATTAGAATCAAGACATGCTTTAGATGTTTGAGAAGCATAAAATTAGACATTATCTAGCTGGAACAAGTTGGCTCCACACCTAATGCACTGTGTTTTCGGTACAAAAAATGTTGCTTAGTACATCAACATTACTCTCAGAATTCATTCTGCACTTCACAAAAAATATTGAAGTAATTTCTGTCGGTTGCAAAACTTCCTCAGACCATAACTAAGCCACCTTCAAATGTACACTTTGAAAAAAAAAAAAACTCCTTCACAGAGATTGTACCACAAGCAGTAAAAACTATCTAGTCCATCCCAATTAAACTTTTTCTCCTCGGAAAAGATTAGATTATCCCATATTTTATTTATAATAATGCATTTTTAGGACACTCAACCCTTGTTCTCTTATGAACTTTTTAAAAAATCTGTCATGACATTAGTTTTACACAAACTTTCTCTTCTTTTTTAAAAGATGTTTAGCAGTTTGAGCACTGTATTGTATCTTGAATCCCTATCTAATATCTCTTGGTGTTTGTTTTTGCAGCTAACTCATCTTATTATCATCAATTTCACACATATAGAAATGGAAGATTTCCTACCTTTTTCTATTTGTCCACCTTATTTGCTAGAATTTACGAGAAATCTCTAAATGACTAATCTCTGTCTATTCAAATTTGTTGCAATTTGACAGTAAGTCGTGAAATTTTTCAAGGAATCACTTTTTTTTCTCAAATTCTTCAAGTTGAATACTTACTGGGATGACTGTAAAAATATAATGTGACTTTCCTAATCGCTTACTAAGCATTTATATCAACGCAATTTGCAGAACAAAAAATATGCAAATTTTGCTTTGTAGAACACACAAATCTAATTGTCCTTATAAGTTTGTCCATATCACATGGATGTCTAAACTCAAACTTCCTCCTACAAGTAAGAAATTCCTTTGTATTTCCATTAAAAGTTCTTTCAAAAAGTTTTATTTACTATTAGTTACTAATCATAAAATTTGCAAATCTTTCTGCCGAATGCAGTGAAGATTTGGTGGTTTTTCCCTATTATTCCTATAATTTTGAGCACCACTGTTCAGTCCACTTTATGCTCAATAATGGATAAATTTAACTTGTTTTATTGACCTGAATCACTACAGTGACTTCATTCAATTTCATATCTGATATGTCAACAAGTTCCACATAATTTTATTCTTGATTTGAACAACTTTATATCATTCTTGTCAAGATTTATAACTTTATCCCTTATAATCTGTAAATGCAAAAATAAGTTTCTAGTACATGAAATACACTGCCAGCTCAGTCATTCCAGCCGAGGAGTGCAGTTTTGTGCTTAATAGCACTCATCAGCCCAGCATAGGAAGTGACTGAGCTGGAGGTGGAAAACCTCTTTAGGAAGTCAAGAGCTGGTGGTGTTTTTCATGTATTTCAGCCTTAGCCCTGGTTATAGGGCAGTAATTTGCTGAAAAAAGTTTCATGTAGCATATTGAATTGATTTCATACTTCTAGGAATCATCGCTGTTCTTCAAAATTTTTATTCAGAGAACAGGATTTGCTTCATTATTATTTACCTTTGCTCTTAATGTGTTTCATAGCTAAAAACTATCTGTTATTAATTTTTTATGAAATTAAGTTCACAGTAAAACCTCTAAAGTTGCTCACCCTTGTAAGTTGACCACCTGTCTAAGTTGATCGCTATTTTCAGGCACTGAATTAGATCTATATCATATAACTCAACCTCTATAAGTTGTCCACTAAAGTACTGCACCGCAAGTGGTCAACTTACACAGGTTTCACTGTATGAGATTTATTAAATCCCTTTACTTTACTGATTGTTTTTATGTTCAGGATATAAATGCTCTGACTCTGTGAATAAAATATTTGATACAGTGAAACTTTAATAAGAGGAAGTTGCCAGAAAAGTGAAAAAAATTCAAGCTATCAAAAATTTGGCTTATCAAAAACAAAAACAAAACTAGAATGAAAAAATTTACTACCACCAAAATTACTTAAATGTTTAATACCTGTATTAAGAGCCAAAAAATAATAGAATAATGTATCAAAGATATTATATATAGATATATACTTGGCATTGTTAGTCTGAAATACAGTATAATTATATAAATTCAAGAGTTTTTATAGGTGGGAACCCTTTTTTTTTTTTTTTTTTTTGCTGTAATATAATAATTTTTGCTTACTAAAATAAACAGATTTTTTCAACAAAAAAAAAAATCAAACATTTCTTTTGAGCACAAATGTTTTCTTTCTTTAAAGAGTCCTCAGATAGTTTTAATGAATCGAAAAAATTAGTCAGAAACATTCAAACTGGATTCTATAAAAGCACTCAATACGCTCCCTGCTCCTGTATCTTGAAAAGAAGGTAATTTTATAAAGGCTCAAGTTCTTCTACTCTTCATTGAGGTTTTCACTGTTTTTCCTTATGCTTGATAAAATATCTTCATCAGTAGGATACTCTGACTAAAATTCTATCATAAACTTACAAAATTCTAAAAAATTGTTTTTTTTTTTTTTTTTTTTTTTTTTTTAAAGCTTCACTCATTTTGTAAATTTAATGTTAGTGATTTATTAGATCCACTTTGTCTTGATGCCTTTTGATGTAATGCTACCATTTTTTGAACTTATAGTGTTACGATACCAAGGAAAATTTTAAGATGGTCATGAAAACAAATTCAGCTTATCAAATTTTAAAAAAAACATTCAACTTATCAAAAATAAATAATATACATTCTCCATTCAGATCAAAATAAATAACATACATTCTCCATTCATTTAGGCAAGAGTAAATATTCACCTCTGCATATCGAAGTTCAACTTACCAAAGTTTCACAGTATGCTTAGTTTATTCCTACAAATTACAGTCTGTGTTAGGCATATTTTTGATTTCAGTACCCATCAATACTACTGTAAGCTCTTGTTTATTTAAACTGAATGAGTTACAGAAAATCCTGCATTATATAGGTTAGCTGAAAGAGTGCATTCTTTTCAAATTCAACCCCTGATATTACTCCTTGAAATAAAACTAAATTCTTCTACTTGGAGTTTGCAAAAGTTTTTTATCAATTGGTGCACGGCAGTTTTATCAGGACCCAATGGTTTGTTGCTATGCTTTTGGTGTTTTAAGTAATCCAGAAGAGTTTTGATACCTATTAGCACAAACCTTTAAATTATGTATCACTCTAGTCTAGGATCTTTATCTTTAGTAGCTGGCTTCACCAGATAATCTATTGTGCCATCTCATCACCAGTCAGTGTTTCTCGTCCAAAAAAAAAAAAAAAAAAGTCTCCTCTAGAGGCATCCAGAAAAAACCTCTCTAGCCTTTCAGAAGAATGTTAACAGTTAATATAATGCTCCATTTGCCTTCATGTGAAAGTAATAGCTGTAAAATTACCAAAACCTAAGGGGAAAAAAAATAGTTGGTACTATCTCCAGAAAGCAGTGCGTCTTAAGGAAAACTGGGATCATATTTGAATTCAGGATGTCATTTTACAAAAGAATCAGCAGAAAATGTGTCAGAAGCAGTTTCCATACCGTGTAGTGATATTAACAGCCAACTATATTACCAATATATTTGCTTGTAATGAGTAATTTATCAGCACAATAATTTTAGTCCTGCCTTTTTCTGTTCATTTATATCTACAGGAACGTATAGGAAAGCACGTCTGCTGTTGCTCAATATGTATATGAAACTGAAGGAGACTGGCATCAAAATTCCACATGATATGTCTCGAAACTTAATGTTATTACACACGTATAACATTGCAAAGGTAATGTTTTTTTTTTAATGATAAAATAACATTTTTTCAAAACCATTGGAATATATTTTTCTATTTGTAAATTCTTTCTTTAGATTCACATGCAAAGAGGTGATCATGTAAAAAGTGCTCAGATGTTTATCAGAGTATCTAACAATATTGGAAAATTTCCTCGAAGTAAAGAAATTTTTTTTACAACTTAAATGTAGTTTTTTAAGTATTGTGCTTTATTATTAAATATAATATTAAGGTTCAGTTAACTTTCTTTAATACAACTGATTTTTTAAATGGATATGCTCTTAGTATGATCACATGGGCTTTTCCCTGAGATGTATGAAGTTAGTTCCATTTGCACATGCATATTACTTTGTTATTTTGATTGCTGTAAAATACTGTATTCCCTAGTGCCTCAAAAGATAATGTTTGTGTGCAAATCCTATGCATTAGCAGATTTTTACAGTAAATAGCTTAGAGATATTAGATAGTTCTGAAAACAATTGGTAAAAAGCATACTTAAGACTTTTTTCTCTTCTTGGCTTAAATACCTTTTTTCTATGAATCATTTTAAATTAAATAATACTATAGGTTTTTTTAAGAAATTTGGCATCTAACATCCTTTCTCCTTTACAAAAGTTACAGGACTTCCTTTTATCGTAATGTTTTCTTTTTAATTGGATTGTTTTAGTTCATAAAAAATTTTTATGCTTCAGCTTAATTACCTGTTGGATTAGCATTTCCTAGTAATGGAAATTTGTGTTTTGTTAAAAGGAAACTCATTGTATAAATTCATATATTTTTACGTTAACTACACAGGCAAAAAATATTTTTCTCATCCATTCAAAGTAACAAAAGCTCATGTTATAATTATTTTAATTTATATTTCAAGCATTTTTCCTCTTAGTATCATATTATCTGATATTTTACTATTGAGATATTGGATATTTTCAATATCTTTTTTTACTTTAAAAAAATACATTAAAAATCATTATTAGTATTATTTTTGACATTTTTTTTCAGGCTTTGTACAAATACTTACAACTGCAGTGTTGGAGTGTATCAAAGCAAATTTTTTACATTCTGCTAATAAAATAGCCCAAACTCTTATGAGATCAGAACACAAGTCTCAAATCCCTGTTAAATACAAGCAAAAAGTTGAATGGGCAGTCAGGTAATTTATTTGGCATTAAACATGTGTAATTTATATGATATATTATTATGTTTATGTGATTCTGATGGATTAACTTTCATTAAGTAGAAAGGGAAGAAAGGAAGATCCACCAGAAGCAACTCTGCCCTGTCCATACTGCTCTGCAAATGTGCCTCAAACTATTTTGCACTGTGAGCATTGCCAGAATGACTTACCTTACTGCATAATCACTGTAAGTTTGCTGTTTTTCATTTTTGTTAAATATGTATCTAGCTTGTGGTTCGTACAACTGGCAAATTTTTCCCTTAAAGTTCCTTTTTACTTCCTTTTACATAGTAAAGAAGTCGTATTGTATTCGCGAAAAAATTTCCACTCAAATGTATAGCCAATGTGGTATAGCCTGGAGCAAAGGAGGATCAGAGGGGACATGATTCAGTTGTTTAAATTTATCAAATTGAATGATGTTAATGGATTAAATTTTTGCACCAAAAGCGGGACAAGGGATCATTGTTTTAAGCTATTCAAATCTCAAGCTAATCTGGTAATAAGGAAAAACTACTACTTTAGTAGGGTTGTGGGCACTTGGAACAGCTTACCACCCCCCGAATGAATTCTGAGTGACTTTTTCTGCCTGACCACACTTGCATAAGTGAAACATACTGCAGCTTCCCTCTAGAATTTTCGTGGCTAATTACTTTGTCTGCATATCCCTCTCGCTCACTCCATTCATTTCCGGAGAATACAGATTTGTTTTCTGGCGTCATATACCATGTTTAGGGGAGAGTGTTGTACTTTGGGACACTGGTAATTTCTAAGAATCTATTTTTAGCAGCCATGTTTTTGTAATCTCTAATAGTAACCTTCACCATTCAATTGTACCATAGTAAAAATCAGCATCAAATGAGTAAAATTGACGATTTTGTGAGAGAAAGAAAATTTCCTGACTGTAAAGTAGATATTTTCTTCATTTTTATTTCGTTTTCTATCCTTGTATTTGTGAAACGAATTAACTGAAAATTATTTTGTTATAAAAGAAAGGAACTTTAAACATTTTGGTTAGGAGGAAATAATGGTAGTGTATCTAGATTGACCATCATTTTAGTTCTTTAAACATGTGGTGATTGTACCTTGTGACAGTCAAACATATTGTACCTTAGGACACGTTCCAAGGTACAACATATGCATGGTTCTTAAAAATTAAGATGTGTTTAGGAATATGGAACAAAGTTCTAATCTTACTTAGTCTTTTAACACATTTAATGCTACATAATAATTCATAATTCATGATTCAATTCATTACCATGAAAAAAAAAAAAAAATTTTGTGCAAAATTGGTTCAAATATATGGCTGTTTCCTGAATCATGAAGACTTTCCCACAGTACAACAGAATGTGTCCCAAGGTACAATAGGATGTTGTACCTTGGGACAACTTGGAACTTTTACTTTAAATGACTGGAAATATTTTATTTTCAAACTATGTGGGAAATATTTTATTTTCAAACTTTGTGAATTAAAAATATATATATTGCACAGAAACATGTTGTGGTGTTTTAATGTGACTTTTAGATTTTAAATCTGATTCAAATGACGTTAAAAATTAAAAGTGTCCCAAGATACAACACTCTCCCCTACTCAAAAAATGCCAAAATTTCCATTACAAAATCCTTTCTTCCCATCTGTTCGAATTGCTTTAATTTTCAAACACAACAGCCGTTCATTACGAGTGAAAAATCTTGCAAAAGCATTGAAGACATCTGACTTTCTCATTGAAGGATATACAGTACACGTCTAGAGTAGTCGTCTATCACAGTTTAAAAATATTTATTACCAGCATTAAATAAAGTAGGAAATTCTTCCTCTTCATCCATATGTAGGAGCTCAAGTGTTAAGAAGATCTTATGGCCCCAATAGGTTAAAAAGAATTATGTCTTGCTTCAGTAATATTTAGGGCTCGACCGATGGCATTTTTTGGCCGATGGCCGATGGCCGATTGTTTTCCTCCAAATGGCCGATTGCCGATGGCCGATGGCCGATGCCTTTGGCCGATGGCAAAAAAAAAAAAAACAGAAATAAATTGATAAGATTGTCAGGGATTTAAAGGATCATTGATTCATTTCACTTTACTTCCTTTCTACGAATAAGGAATTGTAATCACAAAAAAAAAAAAAAAAAATCAAATTTCGACCTAAATTTCTATTTTACGATCACCCAATTTATACTTCAAAAGTTTTTCGGCACATCTGTGCATACATATTTCCCTAAAAACATATAGATAACCGAAATATAAATTTTGAACGCCTCCTTCCCTCAGTTAATTATCGAATATTCTCTTGTGATGCGTTCATGCGCGTAAACTTGCGTCACTCAAAAACGTTATGAAATAGTAAGTTGAAAACTCATACGTACGTAGTATGATCTAAAAGTTCGAGGACAAGTTGTATAAAACCTTACCCTGAATAGTTCACATTACCGAAGCACATCTATCTACAAAATAGTCACCTTGAACGACTATGCACTTCTGCCAACGTTCGTATAGCTTTTAGAAGCACTCCTGGTGTTGGCAAAAGCCATTTTTTTGGTTCTTGGAGAGATTCGTAAAGAGCTTGACTGTATTTTAAATTGTTTAAAACTTACCTATAAATTCAAACCTATCCGAGAAAATTAGATTCCCGGTTTTGAAAGACGTAAATTATCCGGCGGACGTATGAAATCCGTAAGTGACTAAACACCCAACAAGTCAATCACGTGTTTCGCCCATCGGCGGACGTGACGTCATGTCAGAACTCGGAGTTGAGGATCTTTCTGCTGAAAGCAGTAAAGAAGATAATTTAAAATACCAACTGTTAAAATAGTAACTGTGAGTTGCTTTGAGAGGCAGTAGATGCAAATTTTGATGACGTCACGTCATTGCGTCGGGGAAACAGCGATAGTTTAAATAGAAAGTCAATCGATCAATCGATCTCTTATGATTTGCTTCCGTTCTGCAGACGGTTTGTTTTGATGTGAGCTTGTGAGCTCTGGTTGATTTGTCCACGCAGGGAACGTGGAAGTTTGTTCAAGAAATGGGAAATTAAAGTTCGTTTTGCCTGCCTGAGGTGCAGGATAAGTTCTGAAACAGTACCCTATGTTTGGAAGGCGGTTTTATAGAATTAAAATTTAAAAAGAAAGAGTTGATGTATTGAAATAGGCTTAACAGGACCGGAGGACCGAAGCTGCTCATCCTAGGTTCCGAGCTGGTCGGACCGTACGGGTTCAGTGTAGGGTGAGGCATTTCTTCGAATGGTGAGGTGACCTCTAAGAGACTCTACTACTGAATGTTCTCCTGTTTGGCAAAGAAACCAGGTAAATAATTTCCTGTACTGCATATGGTGAGGAGTCCTCTACTGTGGTATGGGTGTGCCTGGAATGCAGTGACCATTGACAGAGGATGGTCTGTCGTCTACGAGTGGACGTGTGGTTTTTTTCAACTCAAAAGTTCATCCTTTTGATGGATGTGGCCTTCATGTTTTGTGTGCCAAGTGCTTGTGAGTGGACTTACAAGGGTATGAAATTTTTCCAATAGTTTTTCTTGGAAATGTGGCAATCTGTTTAGGGTTGTTGATTGAGGACGTTTTAGAACTGAAATTTAGAGAAAACGAATAATGTGATATTTCTTGTTGATATATGTTGGGGGGAAATATATTTAATTTGTTTATGGGGATTTGATTTTATAAATGTTGAATGTTTGTTTTTCCTGTTTACACATATACATATGTTTTAAATAAAATGTTGTTCAAATTGAAATTCAGTTTCCATTGCTTCATTTCTCCCAAACTTACCATTCCACATCCGTTGGTCCTTTTCCCGAGGGCCAACACCTGGAAGACATTTTTCGCAACCTCATGTAAGGCCTCTTGCGCTGCTGCTTTAACTTTATCGTGGGGAAGAAGGCGACTTTCATGTCGAGGATGCACGGTTCGATTGGTCAATACTCTGATATGACAAACAAATAACATAACGTTTCGTCGGACTTTGCTCCGTGTGACTTTTACCTGTTCCCAGCAAAAAGACATTTGCATGGACGCCGCTTTCTTCCGTCAGGAGAAGATAAAGCTGCATCATAGAAGGTAGCGAAAAATGGCTTCCAGGAGTGTTTCCAAAAGTTATATGAACACTGGCAGAAGTACATAGTCCCTCAAGGTGACCTTTTGAAGGTGGATGTGCTTCGGTAATGTGAATTATTCTGGGTAAGTTTTTATACAGCTTGTCCCCGAACTTTTGGATTGTACTACGTACAATCTGTACAGGGTGTAGTTATGCTTCTCCTTTTTTGACTGCTGTATGATGAAAGAGAAAGAACAACACCAATATATATATATATATATATATATATATATATATATATATATATATATAAAATAAATAAGGAAATAAAGAAAGAAAAAAAAAGGGAAGAAAAACAAAGAGACTGTTTAATAACGAATTGATTTGTTTTTTTTTTATTGAACATATAACTAAGATTTCAGTAATATTGTAATAATGTATGGATTTAGGTATATTAAACATAGTTAAAAAACATTAAATTATGTTGTTTAATCATTCAAAAAAAAAAAGAATAAAACTATGAAACCGTCAACAAATTACGCAATTAAAGTGGAAAGATGGACATTTTTTAGTCATCAAATTAAACAAAAAAGTAACAGATAAATTACAATATTAAATCAAAATAGGAATACTTTTATACTTATTTAAATTTTATGAATAGAAAAGTTGGCATTTTTCATAAAAGCTATAACAGTGACATAAATTTTGCTGAAAAAAGAAATAGCCATGCAAAGAGCGAGGTTCTTAAAACGCAGCTACAATAAACAAACTCAATATTTACACCTAGTCAATAATTGGATACATATACTATTTGATCTGATGTTTGCACATATAAAATTGAACAATTTGATTGTTTAATCTTTTATGAAGCTTTACAAACAAATTCAAATTAAAATTTTCAATTTAACAATAATCTTATGAAATTTAAAAAATTGCATAATAGAAAATCCTTGAAACTTTTCTATAAGAAACAAAAATAACTTATGATGCAAAAAAGATGGCGCATTACGAAATATAGGTGAAACAAGTATGAGAAATATCAAAATGACATTTCTTGACCAAAATAAATAATCGCTAAATATTTAAGAAATGCTTGAAACGACGAGGTAGGGTTAGGGGGATCACCCTCTGATTTTGGAGTAAATCACACTTCGGCCAAAACCTCGGCCTCATTTTTTTAGTACAGAACCGCTACCACCAACGCCTGAAAAGAGTTTCTGAATCTACTTCAGCACTTCTGAATAAAAAAATCAAAAGTCCCTTTGATTTCCGAATTATATCACCATTCAAAACGTCTTTAATCAATTTCTTACATTAATGCCCTAAATTCTTTCTAAACCATAGATAAAGTTTGAAAAAAAAATCTCAAATTTTATGAATGGTGTTAGTTTTAAACAACTCAGAAGTACAACTAGAGTTTAATTTCAGAAATTGAGGGAGTGGGAGGAGGGGCACGCAAGTGTTCTCGAAAATTCAAAAAATAGTCGAAAAAATAGAATTTAAAATAATCATAAACATTGAGGAAAAAAACCCTTTCAAAACTTGCACCCGAGTTTGTTTTGACGTGCAGTGGCGGATTTAAAATATAACAAATGTTGCAATTGCGCGAGAGGTCCCATAACCATAGGGGCACCGTAGGAGTTACAAAAATGTCTATGATAAATATTTTACAACTTCTGTGATAGAGAAATAGGGCCCCAAAATGTATTTCGACGGGCAACAAACTTGTAACTCCGCCGAAGAGAAACAGAAAAGACTGCATTACTGTGATTCATATTACAAATATCAAAAAATTAAAAATTACCTTCAGTTCAACGGGAATCTAATAAAGTGACAAAAAAAAAACGGTTTCGCCATCTCATATTTGTTTCCATGGTCTCCAATTCGGCAATATATCACCAAATGATCGTCTGAGACGCTATATTGGTTTTTCATTGAAATAAGTAATTAATAGCCACAAAAAATGAGCAAACAGGCTTTTCAGAACACCCGATCGAAAACAAAAAGGGGAAGTGCACAACTGGAACGTACGCAGACCCCACATACGAAATTTTAACCTTCTACAGATTATCCTTTTTGAGTTATGACTTATGAGAGATACATATGTACATCCTGCTGCAATAAACAACGCAATAATAAACTTGTTTGGTACCTGATTAATTTTATATAAAAACAATAACTCCCTTTACATTGTATTAAAAAAGTAAAACAGCAAAGGTCCTATTTTTTTTCAAAAACATCGGCCAATTCCATCGGCTTTTCGATGTTTTTTAAGGCCGATGGGCCGATCTTTCCCGCAAGTTAGCATCGGCCGCCGATGCCGATGGCTAAATTGTTGAACCATCGGCGCCGATGCATCGGCCAGGCCGATGCATCGGTCGAGTCCTAGTAATATTAATATTTTTTATTCAAAAAAGAATATAAATATATATGTTATTAAATACCATTTGATTTAAAGAAATGTACACTCTTTTTTTTTTTTTACAAACTGATAGTTGAAGTAACGTTATTTTTTACTTATTTTTCTAATAAATATATAAATATGTTGCAACATTTTTCATGTGTTGATATTCTCCTTTTGCATAGTGCTTTAAAATAACCTTATAATTTTTTAAAAATAATAAGTCTTGGATTAAATCACTACTAACAATTATATTTAAATTGAAAGTACTCCAAAATTAACCTGCTCACCACAGACATTCTCTTAATGTTTTTAAATTTTCATGTCTAGTTAACAAAATGTAATGTTATTAACAATAATATGAAAATTGGCTCAAAGAAATTGGATGAAATTTGCTAATTATTTTGGGAAGATTAGGAAAGTGAAGAAAAATAAATCATCCATCAGAAATAAAGAATTAACTATTTCTAAAGTTGAAATTGTAGAATAAAAACAAATTATGGCAAAATTGGTAACATTAAAATAATTTTTAGGTTCATCATTAATCGGCTCTGGTGATTAATCAGTAATCAGCCAATTTGCTTATCACCACATCCCTAACATCCCTAATTGGCTTCTTTAACAGTACACGAATAAGATGTTTGGTAAAAAGACTTTTAGCATATGCAAGCTTACAGAGAACAAAAAATGAAAGAAAAGCTTCCGCAAAAAAAAAAAAGAACAGTGAGTCTCTTCTACCATGGAAATAGGATGTATCCTTGTTTTTCTAGGAAGTTTTAAAAGTGGAACCCAAACTTAACTGCTCACTTAGTATTAACTTAGCTGTATTTTTTATTTTTCTAGAACAAGACGCATTTTTCTGATTTAATTTCCAAAGCAACCTTTTTGAAGATGACTAGAAAACTATTACCCACTAATATCTGCATCCAAACCACTGAAAACCCATTTCCATGGCAACCACCATCTCTGCATGAAATACACTGCCAGCTCAGTCAATTCCAGCCGAGGACTGCAGTTTCGTATGCAGTGCTGGTATTAGCTACCAGTTTGTTTGGCACTTTTGGCTTCCTAAGGGGTTTTCCATCTCCAGCTCAGTCACTCCTATGCCAGGCTGATGAGTGCTAATAAGCACGAAACTGCAGTCCTCAGCTGAAATTGACTGAGCTGGCGGTGTATTTCATGTATTTCTGCCTTAGCCCTGGCTATAGGGCGGTAACTTACTGAATAAACCACCATCTCTCTTAAAAATTCTGATATGAAAGTTTCATCTGAATTGACAGATAGTATTTCTTGCACATTTTTTAATCCTTTTCTGTAAGAAACTAATATGAAAGAACATATTCTGATAGAAAAAAATCTTGTACTTCAAATAGTTATAAAAAAGAGAATTGATTAACTTAAATTTGAACTTTGCCATACTAAAAACTGGTTATTTTTCATGCAGATAATTTTGATACTCCCTTAAAATGACAATATCTTTTATGGAGCTAGTATTTAAGCTCTCCAACTGTTGAATGTTGAAAATAACTGTTTTGTTAATAGAATTACAAAGTATGAACTTTTGAATGGTCTAAGTTCAGAATTAATGACAAAATGCATAGAAAACTTTCACGTCTGAGCTTTTGCAAGAGTTTGGATGTTTGCTACAGCAAATGTACAAAATTTGTACAATTTATTAACAACAACAAGTACTCTAAACTCCCCCCCCCCTCCCCTTTTAAAGCTTATAATTAAACTTTCTGCATGCCAATACATGGCAATTTATTTTATGAAGCTGTCCCCACATTTTGGAGGCCTTCATTAAAGGGATCCTAAATCTTGAGGATTCTTATTTTAGATGCTGAAAGTTTTCTTACATTAATTTCAGAGACATTCGTTCATCTCTGAAATTTCATCAAAAATGTACATGGTCAGGTGGGAACAATTTAAACAATTAGATCAGTTGACATGGGAAAAATGTCTCAAAACATTTTTGCATTAGGTTTTAATTTGAGATTATCGGAAAACAAATGATATGACATCATACAATCCATTATTTCATCACTGTGATAATGTGGAGAGAAAAGAATATTCATCACATAAAAGGTTGTATGGAATTTGTCTAGCATATCTTTTGTCAGACAGCAAATTTTAAGAAACATAATGGAACTCCCACTACTGTTTTGTCAATAATTATTACAATTACAACTTCCTTGCTTGTTTTATCTGCATATTCTGTTTAGTTGGATTAGACAAAAGGACTGCAATCTGAATAAACAGAAGCAAAGAGATGAAAATAAGCAACATAATGTTATGTAACTTTTCTAAATCCAGAGAATTAAAATTTTTCACTAATTGTTTTTACTCACATCCACAATGTTTGGAAGTATGTTTTTAAATTTATTAATGTAGTGATTTCCATAATGTGCAAATTTTTTGCATTTTAACAGAAAACCAGCTGTGGTAAATACAATTAGTTCAAAGTTTTCTGTCTTTGAATTCAATGCTAAAACCTCTGAAGAAATTTTTTTATACCCCTATTTGCTAACAGAATACTTCAAATTTATTCCAGGGATACCATATTGCCAAAGGAGATCTTACAGTATGTCCTTTTTGTAAATTTCCTGCCACACTGTCAGAATTTTTAAGGTAAACTTTTGTCAAATGTAAGGATACTTCATAATATTAACTGTTTTTTTTTTCAAAACTGATTTTCTAACAAATTTTATGTCAATTTTCAGATCTTTGGAATTGGATAAAGAATGCTTAATGTGTAATAAAGTCGTTTCTTCTGATGAACTTAAATCTATAAAAAATGTGCATCCAGAAAATTATTCAGTTGATGATGAGGCTTCTGATTCTATATCTGACCTTAACTCATTAAATTCTGTGATGGAGGAATCTTCATCTAATAACCTAACTCAATTTTCCTAGTTCAGTGAACAGTATTTTTGAAAAAACAATTCACTATTTATTTATTTATTTAAGAAAAATTTCTATTTTTTACTGTTTCCTTTATTGAATTTTAAAATGTATATCTAATAAGTATTCCTAAACTTCATATGAGTGCACATGTACAGGGTGTTTGTAAAAAGTAATAGGCAAAAGTTAAAGAAAGTTTCAGCTGAGATATCATTATAAAACAATTAAACTCTTCAAACTGTGATCCTTGACTATAGACACACTTCTATCAGAGATTTTTCTATGCTTCAAAATCTCCCAGACAGTCAGATACTGGAACGTTTTTCTGACAGTATCTAGGGTCCTATGGGTAGTTTTTACCAGTAATGTTCCCATCAAATTTTCTGAGGGTATACTCCCAGCAATCAGTTATGCACAATATTTGTATGCGATCATGTACATAATATGTTACAATATGAACATTTTTTAAACTTGAGGGTATGTGCTATATGTCTAAAAAAATTTTTGAGAGTATACGGCGTGTATGGAGTACACCGTATGGGAACACCACTGGTTTTTACTTTTAGCAGGGGTCGATCCAGGTTTTATTTTTTGGGTCCCCATTTTGTGAAAAAGCAAAATATTTTTGTGAATTCTCTATTTTTGTGAAAAACCAAAATATTTTTGTGAATTTTATTTATTTTTGTAAAAAAGACCATCTCATGATTTTTTTCTTGGAAAAGATTATATAAAAGCATTTTTAGCTGTCGTATCGTTATAGAAAAGCCCTAGACAGGTTTCTGGGGTGATTGCAAGTCCTTGAAGAATACCTGAAAGCTGTCAAGAGAAAATGCGCTGGGGGGAAGGGGGGGGGAGTAAGACCCTTAATATTTTATTCGTAATTTGACACATACATTGCATTTATTGATTTTTACAAATATACATATGCAAGGCACACTTTCTTAAGGTGAAAGTCTCACAATTTCCTGTTTGTCCCTCTCAAATACTTTTAGAGCAATGAAAATTGCACATGCTACTGCACGTAATGATAACTCCTAATACAATATGAACAGACTCAAAGATATCACATATTTCTTAACACAGAAGTGAAATACTCATTAAAGATGTCATGTATGTGTTTGAAAAACGTAAAAGTAATTAAAACCCAAAATAATACTGCACCAGCATTCAACGTTTAATTTTTTGACATTTGACGTTCTTACAGAGTAGGTATTTCGTTAAAACTTTGCAATTTAATGATGTTAATAAATACATAAAGAAATTTTATTTGTTTGCCTCTTAACAAGGTGCAGTAAATTACGTCAAAAATGCGAAAAATTTGTTTACCATGGCAGATGTAAGGAAATCAAGATCTTCAAAAGAAATAAAAATATAAAAAAAGAATTTTATTTTAAGTAAAGTTATTTTAGAATTGGATTTTGAAACTCAACACAAATTAATACTAAATATATATTGCGTAATCAAAGTAAAATTTAGGATTTTCCTGAAAACAACGGAATTTCAGTATTTTCAAAGATAAATATTTTGAACTGAAATGTGGGATAAATACGTGGTATTCTTACCACAAGTTAGCAAATGTTTTTTTATTTCATTGTCATCTAAATTTTCCCCCAAAAATCTAACTAGAGATTCAAAATTCTCAGAAATGGCCCATTGCTTCTTGATTATAAAGTACAAAATTTAAATAAACTTACCAATCAATTTTCTGTTTTTTTTTTGGGCTTCAGTTCCAATCTCTGCACTTTCAGATTTTTTTGAGAATTCCTTCTTTTGCACTAGATTTTTGTATATTGATAGCCTCTCTGTGATTTTTGCTGCACTCATGTTTTTTTAAAACTCTATAGGGTGACGGTTTTTCTTGATATCAACTCCAATATTTACTCAAGTTTTGTTCGAATCACTAACATTCAAGAAAGATGAACATATTTTGCACAAAAAACCCTTAGCTGAATAACTGTAGTAAAGCCAGCTATACACCTTTTCATAATTTGCAATGTACTTTTCATTTATTGCATGCTTCTTATTTCCATTTGTACTCTCAAATACAATTGCTTGATTCATTATTTGATGGCTCAATCTCAATATCATCATCAGTTGAAGTTGCTTCAGATTCACTTCCAGTATTTCTGCCTCAAAAATCGTTATACTTTCGCGAACTGCCTCAGTGTCATTTGATGTACTATCTTTTACCGCTTTTCCCGAGTCCTCCAAAATGGGAAAATTTGCGTTACTATCTTTTACCGCATTTTCCAAGTGCTCCGAAACGGGAACATTTCCTGCACTATCGTTTACCGCATTTTCCGAGTCCTCCAAAACGGGAACATTTGCGTTACTGTTACTGCATGATGAATTGGTGGGAGCTATTTTATCGGGGTTGTTAATTGCTGACTTGAAGAAATTCACAATATTTTGGGATCCAACGTTCAAAGAGCAAAATTTTTAAACATAATACGCAGAATTTCGGGAGGTACCTCCCGTTGCAGGACGTCCTCGTTTCATATTTTAATTTCTTAAAGAATTATTTTCAATGAACAAGCGATCTCTCCAAACTGAGATTATTGCGGCTGCTATCTCCAGCGCTCCATTATCCGCTAGAAACGTAACGAACTATTTTTCAAAACACAAATTATAATTGAAAGAATAACAATTTATTCTTTGATGCGCCTAAAAAATATCCACTTAAACACGCGAAGGCGCGAACAAGCTAACTCCGAAAAAGATCGTCTGCGCTCCTGGATTGCAGACGATCTGTTACAAAAGAAAAATTAATACCGAGAAAGAAAACGAACTGGAATAATAAACAATTACCACATTTTTAAAAATTTATCGTCTGCAGTTTTTTTTTTTAATTTATCGTCTGCAGATTACGCGATTCGCGCAACTTTTTATAAAATCCCACTCAATAAAACTTCCTTTGCGCGCTGTTCCCGTTGCTCACCATTAGCGGACATACGTTAAAAAAATGCAACATTGTTCATCTCGAAGTTTCATATTTATTTAAAGAAGACAGCAAGATTAAGTAGAATGACTGACGATATTTTTCAGCTGGCATTGTATTTTATCAATAAAAGAAGGAATCTAGGAATTAAACTACAAAATAAATACATAAATAATAATAATACAGTTATTCTTTTGGTTTACTGTATGCTCAAACTAGCGTGACTTTGGAAGTTATCTTTTGCTTCTACACGTACAGTCTACAAGAAAAATAGCAGGAAAGAAAAAATGAAAAATGCATTTTAAACCAGCAATTCTCAGCAGACACCGGTCCGCGAGAAAATTTGACCGGTCCTCGTTTCCAATAAAATAAAATTTCCTTATTTTATTTTTATTCCTAATTTTATACAATATTTTATGCATTATTATATCCATTACTTTGCATACGTTTTGAGGTTTCTCTCCAAGATTTATTCGCTTATGAAAATTTACACAAATTAGCTGCACTTATTTTTACATTCAAAGTGTGTAAGTCATTAAAAACAATTTTACAATTAACTTTTGTAAGTTTATTTTGAGTAGAAGGTTTTTCTTTCTGGAATTTGTTTTAAAAAAAGGACAAAACAGATTAGTTTATTTTAGTGAAAAAAAAAAGTAAAAATTTCTACCGGTCCGTGAAATTTTTTGACGAAGTTTTACCGGTCCGAGTGTCAAAAAAAAAAAAAAAAAAGATTGAGAAACGCTGCTTTAAACTAAAGAATATGAGAAAAGTGAGTACCCCTGGCTTAATCACACCTTTTTTTTTTTTTTCATTAAATGCAATCGTGTTAAGTGAGCTTTCGAGATCGGACAATATCAATTACAGACTACAGGGAATTTTGGCAATCGGTTGTTCGGCGTTTCCCGCGTAGTCACTCATACTCGAACAGGATTTAATTAATTGCTATACAATACGATTTGCATCAGCATGCGCCAGTATTCAATGCAAATTTCTATGCAATTGGTTAAAAAAATGAAAATATAAGATTTTCGAGTGTTCTTTTTAACCTTCGTTCGGGAATAATTTTCAGAAATTTTGCTCGTCCGTTCCGTAAGATAACCCCCTAACTATGAACCTTAAACTTTTTCAAAATAAACTGAAGGAAATATTAACAAATTAAAAAAAACGGAGGATATTTAAATTAATTTTAAAAAAAAAGAAAGAATGAGGAAAAAAACTAGAAGATCTGCATCTGGCAAGGTTTTAATTTGCAGCTAATTTTGAGCATTAAAAATGCATAATTTGACAAAATAATATGGATAAATGAAGGATGCGGGCAACTAAGACACAATTGAAAGTTACAATGATTCAAAGGAATATTTAATTCAGAAATATTTTGTCATTGAAGCAAATCAAACCAACAAAATATAGGCGATAAATTTGCCGTGGCGTGAAATGAGTCATTGCTCTCGTGGAACAGCAGAAAATCATCGAATCAA
Organism: Uloborus diversus; assembly: GCF_026930045.1. NCBI lineage: Eukaryota > Metazoa > Arthropoda > Arachnida > Araneae > Uloboridae > Uloborus > Uloborus diversus. The sequence continues at coordinate 156,358,235 of NC_072732.1, read as the reverse complement.
TTCTTTATCCCGTGCTCATTATTTTTCTTGGATTTTCGCTAGCCACCAATCACAAGCGTCCCCCCCCCCCCCGCTGACGCTCTCAAGTAAAAACAAATCACACAGCAGGCAAAAAGATAAGACGGGGGAAGGTGGAAGAGATGTAGGCTTCCGCGTAGATGCGTACACATTTGCCGTTAAAAAATATTGTGAAAAGGCTGCCTTTTTATAAATTTTTGTGAAGGGGTTGCTTTTACGACACGGAATTTTGTGAATGAGGCCGCTTTTGCGATGGGGAATTTTGTGAATGGGGCCGCTTTTGCGACGCGGAATTTTGTGAATGGGGCCGCTTTTGCCATGTGGAATTTTGTGAAGGGGCCACAAAGCGGTCCCAATTTGGCGCTGGATCGACCCCTGTTTAGGAATTGGAAAAGTAGTGTAAAGTTCAGAATGTGAATGTTGTAAGGACACTTTTGGCCAAGCAGGAAGCAGGGTTCTATGGCATGATGAAGTTTCTAGTTGGCAACAATGACCGAGTTCATTCCATTAACCTTTTTTTTTCCAACCATTTCATCACTTCCTCATAAAAAGCACCATTGACTGTAAGCCTTGGAGGTTGATGCTTGCACTGAGTTGTTTGACAAAGACTGACTAAATACACAATGGGATCCTCACTGAATTTTGCAGGCAACTGATATCTGATGTGCTTAATAGCTAAAACCCCAAGCAATGTTGCTTCGGCGTGAAATTATTCCTGATACTTTTTATACACACCTTGTATTGTTTGAAAAAAGTCATTGAAGGAATACAGGGCTGAATTATCTTTCATGTGCAATGTATATCCTGAGTTTCCTTTGACAGTACAGAATTCTTATTCCCTATCTCAGTTTTATGCAACTCATTTTTTCCCCATAAACTAATAGCATTTGTTTCAAATCGCCCTGAAAAACCGTACTGCTGACATGTCCTGTATTCTTCAGTTCACTTGATTACTAGTCAACATTATAATATGGTGTGTTATTCTAAAAAATCATAACTTCATTGCAGAAGGTATGTTTTATACTAGAAAGGACATGATTTTCCAGCAACTCAGAAAAGCTGAATGTATATCAGCATAAGTGATATGAACTGCTTTTATATAATTGGCTTTCAAAAATTCATTTTTTTTTAGCTTGCAGGTGTAATAAATCAGCTGTAAGCTTTAATATAATGAAGCTGTGATATGAATACACATGAATACCACTTCCTGATATCAGGAAAGTCATTAACGTGCCTCTTACAAAAAATTCTCTTACCTTATAAATTGTTCTCTGTCATACTTTATTTTACTTTTTAACTTGTTCCTAAATATTAGTTAAATTTACCCCATTTTTTACTTTTCTTTAAACTGTTTTTGTCTCCAAAAAATGTTCTATGTGTCATTCTTAAGTGATTTCATTTTGCATTTTCATGTATATTTGTTTTTTATGAGAAAACGTGTAATTTTGAAATGTCAGTATATTCTGCTGAAATGAAATTAAATGTGTCTGAAAAACACATTAAAAAATTTACCATATATTTTCATAAAATATTAGTGTCAGTCAATAATTAATGAGCCAGAGGCTATAGAACATATTTTATTACACATTCTTCAGAAATACCAAAAACGATGTGGGATCTTATGGGGATAGATCTGGACTATAAAGGGGGTGGTGGTTCCAGACTTCCCACTTAAATTTCTGCAAAAGTTCCTTTTTTTACATTGGCTGTGTGTGGTAAAAGGTAAACTTTCATGTGCTGTCATCCTGTTGCACGACAATGCTAGGCTACACACAGCTAATGCAACAGAAGAACTTTTGCGGAAATTTAAGTGGAAAGTCTTGAACTACCCCCTTATAGTCGAGATAAATCCCCATGTGACTTTCACATCTTTTTAGAACTCAAGAAGGCACTTCAGTGACAACCATTTCATTCGGCCAATGAAGTAAAGGAGTGCATGTGTTATTGGTTCCAGCACTTTTATGAGCATGGAATTATACGACTAATTTCCCAGTGGGATAAGTGTTGAAAAAATTTCGGTCAGTATTTTTGAAGAATGTGGAATAAAATCTATTTTACAGAAATCCCCCCCCCCCTCCAAAAAAAAAGTCGGAGCTCCCCGAAAAGTGAGAAAAATACCCCTTAACCCTCCCCCCCCCCTCTTCCAGGGTTCGTACTTCCTTAAGAATCCCTTAATTTCATCAAACAAAATTAAGGTCCCTAGAAAAACCTTAAAAAGTCCTTAATTTTCTGAACATTTCCTTAATTTTTTAAAAGCTATATCAAGTTTGGACTCCATTTTCTTATTTTTTTTTCCTTCCCTCAAATCTTCATCCTCCGCGATATCTGCCGAAATCGTATACCTGGAAAACGTGCCAACCCAGTCAAATCTGTGTTTCGCCGAAAATTGCTTGCCTTGTTTGAGATTTCAATCTTTTTACATCCTGCAAATATTTCAATCATTTTTAATGTTGGAAGGTTTTTTCACAATATACTATTTTATATCTGCTTATTTTATTTATTATTTCAATAATATTCTTATTTCTTAAATTTATTTTAGAAAAACTGCAAAAGTAAGTCAAAAAAAAGGGGGGGGGGTTGGATCTCCCAGTCTCGGATTATATTGAAACTTAACATGATTACTTTTTTTTTATGTATTTTTGAAAGCATTCAAAACATTTATGGTGAATCGCAAAATTTTCTGCCAAATTTTACAGGCTTTACAGCTTGTAAAATTTTTTGGAATTTCATGAGCAAATGAAGCGATTTCAAGTTGTTCTTTTGATCCTGAAATAGAATTATGAAGTCTTTTAAAGATCAGATATATGCTCTAAAAAATATGAAAAATTCGTACATTTGAGTGATGCAGCCAAGATTGAACTCTGGCTTTCTCAAATCTTTTTTCAAAGACTCAGGGGTTAGAAATTGCTGCCTGTCTTTCAAAATTTAAATCTATATAAAAATAAACAAACTTGCAGGAAATGGCACAATGCCGCAAGTTTGTACAAAATGGGATGTTAGTAACAATAGCAAATGTATGGCAATAATAACAAAACCATAGTTTAAATATCTTGAAGAAAAGAGATTTTAGTTCTTTTTCTTCAATTTGCCTCTCACTCCAATAATGTATGCTAAAAAAAACAAAAAACAAAAAAATGATGCTTTAATATACAAATAATTTTCTACAGTTATCCCCATTTTCCTGATATTTTTTATAACTGATATTTGAAAAATAAATACTATGCTTTAAGAACAATATGTGCCATGTATTGTATTAATTACTACACAATTATTTCAATCATAATTAACTTGGGAAAATTTTTGTATTACCTTTAAAACTGGTAAATTGGCTTTTTTTTTTTTTTGAAATTTAGAATGTTATGGATTCCAGGGGCTATTTTGATCTCATCCCTTTTCTGTATGATTTTAAAAATGTTTTTATTTTTTTTTCTGATTTCCTCCTTTTTCCTCTCTGATCACTCATCCCTATAATGTATGAAATTTTAAAATACAATTCACTGATAATGGAGCATCACAGTCAATTGCACCGCTCCCTGCATTTTGGGAACAATGTTATTCATTTGTGTATGCGTATATGTATATAATATATATCAAGTTTTAACCCCCCTCCCCCGGAAAACTTTGAAATGGTGTATCTAAAGTTATCTAATTATTTCAGATGAGTCCTTTAAAATTTTTGAGAATCCTTAAAATGTACTTAATTTTCACTTTTAAAAATGAGTATGAACCCTGTAAAAATTTCACTGTCGCAGTCTGCGCCATGACCCCCCCCCCCCCCCACGTAGGCACCCCTGGTTTAGCCTCTGACTCATTATTTATTCACTGATCCTCATAACTGTAGAATTGACTTATCTGTTTTCGAAAGTTATGTCTTGTGATTTATGTAGGTACAATCAACTCCCTCTAGTCAGCAATGCTTGGGATCAAAGGTTTTGCAAAATATAGAGAATGCAGTTGTTTACTCTTTTTATTTTTATGAACTTAATTTTATATATGAACTACAAATATTATATTACACATTCATTCCTATTCAACGATTTTTAGTCTTAAGTTCTCCAAATATAGAAGTTATAGGAGTCTTATTTAAATGTTTTTGCTCTAACTGCTGTGTAGATTGCAGAAATATAATTTTCAGTGATTTTAGTCTTTTTACTGCTGAGATATTTATAGCAAGGTATTTATCATGTTTCTTGCACTTGACTTTTGCCTTCACAAAGTGGCCCTAGCAAGTGACATCCTACAACCGCCGCTTGCCATCTGTGAGTGGTGATAGCAGCAAATGGTTAATTTTTTTATTCAATAAAACCATTGAAACTTTATTCCAACAATTTTTTTTAATTATTTTAAACTTTGCGTGTTGGCAAAGATTAAAATTGCAATTGATTAGTTAGTGATCAACTTTGACTTTTTCCACTATTTTTCTGCTTAGTGCAAAAAGTGTGGCAGACTATAGAGAATTGCAGGTAGGAGATCTGCGGACAAGCATGAGTTGACTGTATTAAGAAATCAATGCTCATTAAATTTTCTTTACTAATAATAAAGCTGAAAGTCTGTCTGGATGTCTGTGACGCGCATAGTGCCTAGACAGTTCGGCCGATTTTCATGAAATTTGGCACAAAGTTAGTTTGTAGCATGGGAGTGTGCATCTCAATTTTTTGAAAATTCGATTTTGTTTTTTCTATTCCAATTTTAAGAAAATTTTACGGAGCAAATTATCACACCCTGGAAGACTAAATTACGAAATTATCATAACGCAGAACTGTAACATGGGCAAGCAAATAAACATAACAAATTGGCGAGAAAATCATCATCCAATATTTGTAAATATAGAGGTGAACCAAATGACCTTTTAATTTTCTATAACGAGCAAAGCCTGCGGGTACCACTAGTGTTACATAACTTTGGTTGTTTCATTCAGTATTCATGTGTATATCTGTGCCTTGGAGGGATACACTAGACAAAGGTAATCAAAAGTCCAAATTTTTAAATTTTTATTTATGGGACTTAGAATTTTTATTATGGGACTTAGAAAACCCTTTCTTTTTCTTGGATGCTTGAACATAAACTGGACGATTATTCATCACCAAATATCGATAGAAAGATTTAATAAAACGAATTTTAAAGTACAGTAGTTGCTGTTTAATATTATTATGCAGCATGACTAATTTGATAAAAAAATTTCATTTTTTAAAAATGAAATTTAAGTTTAAAATTTAAATTTCTCAGAAAACATACAACAGGGTGGCAACAGATCAGGGAAATCAGGGAAAAGTCAGGGAACTTTATTAATCAGGGAAAAGTCAGGGAAATATCAGGGAATTTTGAAAAAATAACAAAAAATCAGGGAAAATTTATTTTATGAAGAAAATTTTTTTTTTTTGCTTTACAAAATTAAGTACTCTAATTCCCTACGCATTTTCTGCCAATGATCTGTTAAAAAAAAAAGTAAAATTAATGAGGTGTGATTATACACTGCCTCATATTTGTGCATCTTTTACCTCAACGTCAAAGTATTGAATCTTACTCATTAACCAAAGGATGAACTTCCTAAGATTGCTTCTGTGTCTGTTAGGTTGTTTATTTTACCTAGCTTGAAATTTCCTTTTACGCTTTCAATGCTACGTAAAATAAACAACCATACAGGCAAAGAGGAAGCCTTCATTAATGCCTTAGCTTCTTTGCCTTTATTCCGTTGTCTTGAAGTGATTAGCGTACTGTAATCACGATCTCAAGAAGAAATCTTTGGTTTTTGAATTAATACTATAAAAGCTTAAAAGTTATCACTTCTTTGCATTTTCAATTTAATTGCTAAAACTGAACTTTCAATAAAAAAAACTTTGTTTTTTGCTGTTATACTATTTGTTGCCACCGCAGATTATAAAGGTTTTCTTTTCTTCAGACTTAAGTGATTCTTTAATTTTATAACCAAGTTGTATTCTTTTATATGTTTTAAAATTAACTAATTGCTTTTTTTTTTCTTTTTTTTTTCTTGCATTTCAAAGTTTTTTGTTACAAAAGCAATCTAAGATTTTTTTTTTCATTACATACTGAAATGATTTTAAATAGAGTTAACTTGTGTGCTTAAGAAAAAAATTTTATATTGTTAAAATGCTGTATTCATTCATTAAAACCTATGTTCTTGATTAGAGAAAAGCTCCCTATGAATGGATGTCAAATGGTTTCATCTGTTTTGCATAAATATTCTATTCTTTCACTATTACTTGTTATTCTTGCAACAATTATTATACTGTTTGAAAACTTAGTTCAAAATGACTTTAATTACTTTTTAGTTCTATCTTAAATACACATATGTTTTTAAGAGAAATTTTAATCGTTTCTTAAAATTCTCATGCTAAGTGGTTTCTGGAAGTGAAGTTTTTTTTTTTAAATTTTCTATAATCTTTCCATTGTAGAAAAATTTAATGTACTGTTTTGTAGGTTCCCCCCCCCCCAAAAAAAAATTGACTTGATATATTTTTTTAACCATTTTATTAAAAAAAAGTAACATCTTTTGAAAATATATCTTTAGTTCAGCAACTTTACACAGCTTAAAACGTTAAAAATGCTGCATTTTACACAGATATACAATGGATTTCAAGTAGAACAAAGAAAGAAAACCATTATCATTGGTAACGTAAATCAGGGAAATTTGGTGAACTTAATCAGGGAAATCAGGGAAAAGTCAGGGAACTTTTTTTCACAGTTCCTGTCGCCACCCTTAGTACAGTGCAATTAGACATGAACCTCAACATCCAAAGTAAAAGTTTCCCGTCAACTCCAAATTGTTGTATACTGTCCACATAATGTTTGGTAAAAAGTTACACCGTTTTCAGCGTCGGGTTTTGGGGGGAGGGGGGGGAGAAGTTGGTAAATTAGTAGTTTTTATATCAGTTTTTCCGAAATATTTAGAAAACTATGGTGTTTAGCGCGAAAAGTGCAATACACAAAATAATCTACACTAAATTACGAACAAATTGGTCCTAAACATTACTCTATTAAGTGAACGGTTCCAGAGTTACAGCGGGTGTAAAAGTAGAAAATTTTCGCATTTTTAAGATTTTTTGGAAAATGCAATTCTACAATACACTTGAAAAGAAAGTTAGCTGTTTAGTCTCTAGCCTCTATTACCAAGTCTATGATAATTAACAACACCACTGTATGTGTGAACTCTAATACCAGGGGTGTTTGTGATCCGAAATTTCAGAAATATCCAAAACTTTTGGGTTGACAACATATTCTAAAACTGAAAAATTATTTTAAAAAAAAAACTTTAAAAATAATTTTCATCAATGATTTAAATGATTTTTGTATGCATATTTGAAGAGTTTTTACTAGAGAGGGAGAAGGGTCGAGCTTCCTCATAGTTGCAGAAAATTTCACACTGTCTTCAAAAAATTTTACTTGAATCCACGCGCACCCCTGCCTAATACTCTTTCACATCGGATGGTGTGCACTGTAAGAAAATATGAGAGACTTTAAGAAATACTGTCGAACGCGCTTAAGTGAATAGCCATTTTGCCACGAAAAAATATTCTAATAAGCGGGATATTCCAAAAACCGAGATAAAAACCACATTACATTGGTTTGGTGCATTGAAAAAGTATTACATTAAGCGGGATATTCTTTTAACCGATATTCTAATAAGCGACTCGACTGTATTTTAATTCGAATTACGTGCATATCCTCCACCCTTGTTCGACGAATCTGGCTTGATAAGGAAGGGGAGCAAATCAATGGTGTCTGTTTTGGTTCCAGATTCAAATGAATTATCGTTCACCCCTTATTTAGAAAAAGCGTCCTACATCATTGATGAAGATCACCTTCTTCATCGTGTTTTCTGATGTTTCCCAGCTACCTTCAGACAGATTTGCGAGCAATACATAAATTACGTAATTGCTCATTATAGGCCAGCAACTTGTTTTTGATGAATACGAGCAAGGAACCACAAAAGATGAAAAACTATTATGTAGATCACGTTCTACGACTAACATTGAAGTCAAAAATGAAGACTCAATCGATGTAACTGTCAACCAAAGTGAATTTCTAGCTAACACTAAGAACAAAATGGGCCTAATTTCTCTCTTGACAATGTACTTGCAAAGCGGCGGTTGCACAGTTCATCAAGCATCGGGTGAACGATGACTTATTTATAGTTTTAACAGCGATCGATAAAGCTAAGAATGGAGTTGAAGCTTGTGTGATCGGTGATGACATGAACTTACTAGTCTTATTGAATGCTCACACACCATCAGGAAACAAAATGGTGGTACCAAAGAAAGGCAATCAGCAGGAGAAGGTGTGCACTGTTTCGGTCATTCAGCGAAGCATTGGAGATATGAAGGGTGTACTCTTTGCAATATACCTCTTCACAGGATGTGACATTGTACCATCTTTCTACAAGAAGAGAAACATTTCACCGTATAGGAAAGTTTAAGCCAACAACGCTCTTCGTATGAAGCTTCTAAGTCTTTAACGATTGATTTAAAGCTGACCCCAGTGAAAGTATTTCGTTCTTGCGATGTTTGGAGCAAAGAATACTGAAGATCTAGATAGCTGTCGTTACCAGTGTTACTTGCAGGCTATTGCAAAGCAGCCCATACATTCATTGTTCAAGTTGGCTTACCCTCACTTCAACAGCTACCAGGCAGCATTCATATAAACCTACCACCAGGTTCACCAGCGGCTGGATGAGGAAAAGAATTTCCCTCCAGTGGGAGTGGAAGAAGACTGGTGAATACCTGAGACCAATTACAACAATGCCTTCTGCAACTCCCTAGGAATTACTTTCTCTCGTAGTGCGCGAGCGCGTTTAAAAGCCGAATGCGTCCATAGCTGCGAGTGCAGAAGTAGTGGTCTAAACTGCTCAAGCATGTGCAGTAATTGCTCAGGTCTAGGAAGTAATAACAGGGGCACTAATATCATAGATGAAGATCTAGAAGAGGACGGTGGTATGCTTGAAGAGGATTGAATCCTGGTGAATACTTTACATCACAATACTGTTTGACCAGGGATTGTATGGAATTGGCAAACATCCAGTTAAGGCGACTCCATCTGAATGAGGGGGAAAATAAAAAATTTATGCGCGCATTCCGCTCATTTGAATGAGATTCTGCTTAATTTAGAGGCTAACATACATCTGCAAAATCTGACATCCCTCAAAACTAATAGATGCGTCCATTTCCGCGTGTAAACCGGATGTTTGCCTTTCCATACAATCCGTGGTTAGACAGTATGTCACATTCAACGTTCTACATTTTTATTAAACATTAGTATTGAACTCGTTTACGAATGTCAAAAAGTTTGATAAAATAAGGTTGTAATATACAGGCAAATATGCCTATTTTCTGAAGAAAAAACTTCAAAAGCTGCACTTATAATAAAAATGTTATTATTAAAAATGATATAATTATAAATCATAATTGTTATGAATTTTTATAATATGAAATCATCTATGTTTAAAATACATTCATTCTTATTGCGGCATTGTCTAGAGAAAGTTTGGGTTTCTCCGTGCCGCAGATTTATATAACCATGGTCCATGAATGCTTCTTTTCCCTTAACAGTAGAGCCCCTTGAGTAGGTGGTGAAGTTGTCATTCCTTCAAGGGCTAATCACAAACATACCACCTGCCCCATAAATCGCAATTTGCTTTTAAAAAACACCCCTCATACAAAAAATTAGTTTCCTGAGTGATAATGAATTTTTTTTCCGAAAAATCTAAAAAAATACGAAAAATTTCTATTTTTCACCTATCGTAATTTTGCAACCGTTCACTTTACAAAACAATGTTTGGAACCATTTTGTTCGTAATTTAGTGTAGATTATTTTGTATACTTCACTTTTCGCGCTAAACACCATAGTTTTCTAAATATTTAGGAAAAACTGATAAAAACTACTAATTTACCAACTTCTCCCCCCCCCCCTCCCCCCAAAACCCGACGCTGAAAATGGTGTAACTTTTTACCAAACAATATGTGGACAGTATACAACAATTTGGAGTTGACGGAAAACTTTTACTTTGGATGTTGAGGTTAGGCCTTTTTTCGGTCTATTTGCACCGTACTACCTGTACAATGAATTTTTTTTTAAAAAAATTCTAAAAAAATTGTGTACTTTATCTTTGTTTGTGTGAAATTTCAAGTTGAGATCATATTTTTATGAATTTTTGAATAAAATTTGACTTAAGAAATAATGACATTTTTCAGATTCTAACTAGTTAAATATGGGGCTTTCTTACTGGTGATGATCTAGGGAATTGCAAGTAAACATGGCTATGCTTGAAATGAGCTTTCATGAACTTGTAAATTGGTACCCCCCCCTTCCCCCCCACCCACCACTTTTTATCTTTTTTTTTTTTTTTCAAAACTGTTTTCAAAATGTAAAAAATAAAATAAAACAAAAGGAATAGTAAACTTATTAAAAGTTGGTAAATTTTCTTCTTTAAAGCAAGACAAAGTGCATTCCCCCTCCCACCCACCCACACGATTAACACTATACTAGTATCATGCCTCACCTGGTAGTTAAATTGAGGATTTTTTTTTCCAGACAAGTTCTTTGATCCTAACTTCAAAAAATGTACTTGATTAATTCAATATTTGATCAGGAAATTGATGATTCATTCAATCTCTTACCACAGCACCAACCTTCAATTTTGGAGGGAGGAAAGAAATAGTTTGCCCCAAGATCATAGCAAAATGGTAGTGTTTCCCTCGTGTTGTTTCAATGTTTTTCCATTCTTTTCACACAAAACTAAAAATAAATTAAAGTATCAGATCATATGTCTGTCCACATAACTGTCTTTCTGCAACATCTGGAGTGCATTTTTTTTTCTTTTCTTTATTGCTTGATTTATTTTTAATTTCTGTTGCAAAGGAGAGTAATGCAACGAGATCTATCAATCACTAGCGCAGCCAGGATTTCCTCTTGGGGGGGGGGGGGGTATCCTTGAATGTATATACATCAATATACCAGGATTGGTAATATATCTTAAAACCAAAAGTACAGGGGTGACAATTACCACCCTCCTGGCTGTATCGCAGAGAGGGTTTTCTTATTCGAAAGAAATATCCAGAAATACAACTGTACGGAAAATGTTAATTTCAACTATTGAAACCATATAATTTTCTTATACATCCCATATTTCTGTATTACTATGTATTGTAAAACAAATCTATTATGCTACCACAGTTTAAGAATTATTTTTTTTTTAACTATGGAAATCATTTTATAGCCGATTTCTTGCTTCATAAGCGACAATAAGAATTAAATGCAATCAGCTTTATATAAATATCCAACTCCTGTTTATTTGTATGTAAACAACATTTTTATCTCTGCTCATTAGCAAATTGGTTCCATTGCTTTCTGTCGAAGGCAAACAAATTAACAACAACCCTAATAGAATTACTTCTAAAAAGAGAAGTGTAAACAAATTATGATATTCAAGGCAATATTAAATTCAAGTGAAATAATTCATTAGAGTGATATAAATATATGAAAAGATAAAATGGTATAATATAAAAAAAAAGCGTTAAATGTAAATGTAAAAAATAAAATAAAAGTGTAAAGGAAAATAGGCAAAATACAAATATGAATTTTTTTTAAATGGACTTTTTGGTCATTGAGATTAAAAATGAACCTTTACGAGGACAAAGGAAACTAGTTGCAAATACCATTCGGTGGTTACAAAGAAATCTGTAATCTGCATGACTTTTGTGCTAGCTCGTTCAGAACTTCATCTTCACTAATATGAATTCGATCATGGATGTAAGTCATTGCTAGTCCATTCAAACGCTCTTCGCAAGTTTTGTTTCTCAAGTACGTTTTCAATAATTTTAAAGAGGGAAACGACCTTTCAGGGGTACATGTAGTGACCGGAATCGTGGCGAAAATGATGAGAAGGGACCTTATTGTAGGAAGTAAATCAACGTTGCAGTGTTGCAAAGCTTCAATTGCATTTTTTGGTTTTTTTTCTTTTACGATCTCTTGCCAAAGAATAATTTCCCTGTGAAATCTTGAAGCATCAAGCTCATAAAAGTCTGCTAGTTTCATAAGATCAGAAGTGACTTCATCGTTTATGTCATCATTTATCAAAAACTGGAAGGGTGTTAATATTCTCTGGTGAGATTCAAATTTCTCATAAAGAGCTTGGATGGTGTTTTCCAGAAAAGGTATGAAAAGAGAGCGTCGAAAGTACTCTTCAACGGTATCTGCTGGGACATTATCTCTCTTCGCCCGCTGCCATACCATCCTTTCCTTAAAAATTGGGACATCCAAATCAACGCAAAGCTCACTTGCTTTTTCGAAAACATGAGAAAATGTTTCCTCAGCGTTACTTCTTATATTCTCAAGCTTCCTCTTGACGATCATGGCTGATTTTATTGCAGTTGAAAGATCCAGATTTTCTTTCTGCAAATATAAGCTGAGTGGCAAGGTCAGAGAAAATACGTGATCAATCACAAAAAGGCTCACCAAGAAATCACATTTTAGTATTGCACTCTGGAGAAGCTGGGCTTCAGTGGCTGTTTTCGTGTCAAGCCACGTTTTTATTTGTTCCAAAGCTAAAAGCAGAGGGTGTAGAAGCTCAATAAAGCTTGTTACCCGCGCAATGGCGTTCAATCCAACGAGTGGGACAGATTCTCTTCAATTTTTCTTTTTTTGTTCTGTCAGTTTCGATTGCTTGAATCTCTACTGTCAAAGCTGCCTGCCGCTTCGGTGTGTTAAAAAAATTATGCGCTCGCTCAATGACACCAATGCAATGCCTTATTAATGGAACAGAGCATCCGTCAGATATGCAAAGATTTAAGCAATGCGAGCTACAATGTACATACAGAGCTCGTGGGTACGTCTCTTGTATGAGTGTTTGAACTCCTTTTATGTCTCCACTCATAACCCTTGCACCATCATAACCTTGACCAACTATACATTGGGGCTGGAGATTCAGGTCATTTATGGTTTTGATTATTGTTTCAGCTAGTCCCTTTCCAGTTGCATCAGTGACTGGGATAAACTGCAAGAATTCTTCATGCACTTTACCCTCCTCGATAAATCTGACGCAGAAAGTCATTTGCTTAATTGTGCTGACATCAGTCGTTTCGTCAACGAGAATCGAAAACCACTGAGCCTTTTTTACTTGCTCAACGATCTTCCTGATGATAATGTTGTTGAACGATGCTATGATTTCATTCTGAATCTGCCAGCTTGTATATGTGGCATTAGCTCCTGCTGTTTCTAAATGGTTCTTCAAGAGAGTATCTCCGGATTCAACACGAAATCTCAGAAGAGCCTTGAAGTTCCCCTCTTCTTTCGATTTTTCGTTCTCCAAACAGGCTCCAGAATCTCTGTGACCTCGAAATGCCAATCCTCTTCTGACAAGAAAAAGTGCTGTTGATATTATGAGTTTCATCAATACATATATCAAAAGCAGTTATAGATCAAACAAATTTTGCTCTTTTGAACATAACCTTCCATGTTGTTAAGCTTCATTCCAGATTGCTCTCCCCCCCCCCCCCCACATCCTACCGTCCCACCTTCTGAAAAAAAAAGTGCAAATGAGTGTGGTTCGATTTGTCTGATAAAGTTTTACTGACTGTTTGTTTTTATGACCCCCCCCCCCCCCATTTATAAGCCTCGGTCACTGCTGGTGTTTGGCAGCGGCTTAGTTTATGATTATTACTCCTACGTAACAGTTTTTTTTTAAATTTTCAATACAGTTTTGAAAAAGAAAAGATAAAAGTGGGGGGAGGGGGGCACCAATCTACAAGTTATTCTAGCTCATTTCAATCATAGTCATGTTTACTTACTACTCACTAGACCATTACCAGTGAGAAAACCCCATATTTTACTAAGTAGAATCTGAAAAATATCATTATTTCGTGTAAGTCAAATTTTATTCAAAAATTCATAATAACATGATCCCATTGAGATCCAAAATTGAAATTTTGCACAAACAAAGGTAAGACACATAAAATTCTTTGAGATTTTTTTTTTTAAATTCACTATATACGTTTTCTGAGAAATTTAAATTTTGTTTTTCAAAAATGAAAATTTTTATTAAATTAGTCATGTTGCATATCATATTAAACAGCAACTAATGTACTTTAAATTTCTTTTTATTAAATCTTTCTGTCTATACTTGGTGCTGAGTTATCGTTCATTTTATGTTCAAGCATCCATGAAAAAAAGGTTTTTCTAAATTAAAAAAAAAAATCAGTTTCATAAATAAAAAAATAAAAGAGATAAAAATCTAAAAACTGGAATTTCTTCTTAATATTCATATATAGTAATGGGATTTTGCTTTTTTTTTTTTCCCCCAGCTTTTACTATGAAACATGATAAAATTCAAATATACTTGAAGCATAAGTGGATTAAATGTAATTAGTATAATTTGACTTAATGTTATTTAATAGCTTTTCTAGGGAAAATTATCCCCAGGAAATAATCATTGGTATCTTCTTTCTCTTTTATGGGGACTAAGTACCTGTAGACAGTATTTTAATAACTCACTGTTTAAAAATATGTTCATGCATAAAACAAAAAAAATACAGTTAATGTAATGGGAATAAATGATTTATGCTCGAAAATTTGTAAATAGAAACAATTTTAACTCTCTCATAAACATATAAATATTCTACATACTTTTGAATTATTATCCGTTTTTACTAATGATAGCAAATATTCTATCTGACGTACACTTTATTAAGTTGTGTAAGTATTTGGTTTTTATATCAAACAAACTTTGTTTGTTTTCTCTTTCAAACTGGAAAACATTTGAAAACTCTTTCAAGATGTATATAAGCTGTTTCTTTTAAAAGTGGGGTTAGTACATTTTTGAAAAAAAAAAAAAAATGAAGATAATAGTAATTATGGATAAAACTTACTATGGTCTTTTTATCTTTAACAATTTGGAACAAATAAAAATCAGAGTCCTAATATTTAGTGGTCCACACCATGATATGAACATTGTTATCAGCCAACCATTTTTTTCTCAGTCTTGATACCTGAATTGGTGCATTATCCTGTTGGTACAAATAACTCAGACCATTTAAGAGTTTTAGCAATTGACAAGTGACTATCAACTTTGTGTATACTCTTAAGATGTCTGTTTAACTTACAGAAAAGCAATATCTGTAGTGCCATTTCAAAATAGGCATCCTAAACCAGCGCAGAGCTTCCCTTTTTCTGTTTCTGTCTACTAAAGGAGGGTTTGAGTTTCATGTCTTAAATTGTGTCCACAGGAATTTCCAACTATCTGGAATATCTACTCATCCAAAAAAATGACTTTTATATCCAGTCGTCTATTCAATGTATGTGATCTTAAGCAAATAGTAGCCTCCATACTTTTTTTTCTTATCTGTAACAAATTCTGCACATATGGAGGCACACAATATTTTTGCTTTCTTTTACATGGCGGTGTGCTGGTTCTTTTGAAATAATACCATCAACTCATTTAAAAACTTGCTGGAGTGACATTTTTTTAAAGACAAAACAATTCAGATGATCTTTCAATCAAGTCTTTCACTAGTTCTCGGTCTGCCAGATTTTTGTCTATAATTTAAAGTGTAAGACTTCCCCGTAAATTTTTGCTATATGGGGTAAGTGGGTTCCTCCATAATAGTGAGGATTTTAAAATCAAAAGCAACTCTAAAGAAACATTTGTATTAGTGAAATACAAGACAACTATGATGACCTGGAAGGAATTGATAGTTCAGCTGAAAAAACTGCTAAAGCCTGGCGATTATGAATTTTTGATTATGAATTTCATTTTGCATCAAAGAAATCCATAAAGTATTCTGTAGGTCTAATGTTGGAAGTTGATGATACAAATAGAAATACAGTCGAACCTCGTTATACCACGACACCTTTGGAACTGTCAACAAAGTGTCCTCATAGCTGGAGTGATGTCATAACCGGAATAGTTTAAAAAATTCATAATTAAACATTAGTTAACCATAAAATTAGATTTAATGAAGAAATTAATACTGTTTATGTTTTTAATTAGATTTAACTATCGTAAAGTTGATTTATTGGTGAATGTAACAAAAATTGTTCAAAAAAAAAAAACCTTCACGTATTATTATTATTTTTTTCCTTTTTTTTTAAAGTTCTACAATGCTTTGCGATAAATTTTTGAATAACATTTGTCACACTCCTCCTTCCACGAAATTGCCAGCAAGAAAGAAACCAATAGGGAAGTTGCAACCTATTAAATGTTCATATTTTGGCTATTGGATATTGTTAATTGACCCTCAAAACTAAAAAATTCACCATCGCCAAATTTTAAAACACCGTGATTGATTTTTAATGAATTTTTAAAAATCCACTCGCATAAGGTGCGCGCTCCTGAAACGTCACGAGTCTACGTCACAGGGCGCAAATGGGCAGCCTTCCGCCGAAGATCCCTTGTTTTCGCTAGGAACATTTTGAGCGCGCTGATATTTTTATTTTTTAGAAATTCAATAATCCTTTTGAACACACTATGGAGGCCGGATTCGTTAAAGCACAATCTAAATAATCTTCCTCAAGTAACACAAATGAGATATTCGAATACTTTCGAGAAGATGAGAGGTTTAATGTTCCAGAAACGTGAGGAGTTAAATGCGAGGAGAAAGCCTTTTACGTTTCGTCTTCAAAGTCGAATGCGTGACCTTCGCTTCTCCCCTATCGAAGAGGGGATGACGTCACTTCCTATGCCATTTGACGTCACAAGAGCTTGAACTTTAAAAATTAATTTAAAAAAAACTACATATCGTATCGCAAAAATTTTTTCACCTATGATGTTCATACATGTTACTCTATCATATAAAAATAAAATTGAAAAATAGAAAACTTCCCTATTCAAAACTCTTCCCTTTTGTCCACAATTTGATTAAATTTTGACGGCTAAGCCCCACCTTTCCAAGGTGAAAAACCCTTTCTAATCCTTTTATCCCATTTAAGAGTTGTGTGTCCATTTTCAATCTAATGAGGAGCCCCTTATCTCTTTTTCTCTCATGGGAGAAACTTGTTGTGACCATCTACAGCTTAACGTAGCTATGGTCTTTCTCTTCTCTTGCTGTTTTCCCCTTGTCCAGTATTACAATCCACCTGCTTTGAATTCCTTTCTATTGTCTCTCTTGTCAAAGTCTGAAACCTGTACCTTTCATAACTTATCCACTCGCCTCCCACCATTCTCGAGCTTTCATGCCTGGTCAAATCTCTTATCACAGTCTGAAAATTCTACAACAAACATTTCCAGATGTCTTCATTATTTTACTGAAAATTTTTCAACTGCAAAGAAATATTTGATTCAGTCTGCGCAGCTCGAAGCGTCATCGTGACCGGAGATGCACGAAAAAAACTGTCGTAAAATCCGAAGCCACTTTACATTAAAATTATATGGCATAAGTTCAGAACTTTGTAAAAGTTACTTGACATCCGTAGTGTCGTGAAATCCGGGGTGTCGAGATAACGAGGTTTGACTGTATCGACATGTTTGATTGGCCTTATGCAGATGATATACAGATTTAAAAGACAGTAAATATCTCAATAATGGATGCATTAAAAAATACATATTTCGTACTAAAAATATACATACTTTATCAAGTAAGACCCCCTTACCCCCTTTTAAGACATCCTTGATTTGAATCTAAATAAAAGGTGGGTGACCCACTTCCCTCCTTATGGGGTAAATGGAACACCCATCTGATTTTTTTTTTTAATTTAATCATTAGTAAGGATATTTAAAACAATATTAACAATATTTTGGAAAATAATGATGAACTTTTGTTCATTAATGATGTCCAAGATAAAACAAGTCAATTGGTTTAAATTTTATGGTTTTAAAACTTTTGTATGAGATTTAAAAATAAACTGTTCTCAAAAGGGGTCCCACGTACCCCAACCAACCCTACTTATTATTTGATATCCTTTAAAATAATAGTGCATGAAACATAATTATTGCTTATTCTTAAGGTTGTAATGAATTTCCCGTGTCAAGATATTGAATATTTAATTATACTTACATATTGTTACATTTCTTTAGATATTCTGATATTTTATGCCTTTAGATATTATTTCAGATGTTTTATGAAACAAGTAAGAACAAAAATTACAGTGCTTTTGAAATGTTCGTGACTTTATTCTCTGAGTCAACATAAAGATGGCTACCATAAAATTGTCCTGACAGAAAGAATAGTTCTAAGGAATTGGTTTCAAAGTGATTTTGATGATCCTTTTTGTCATATGTCTGGTATTTTCACTTGAACAAGTAAAAATGCTTTTCATTTTTGCAGCAAAAATCCACTGTTTAACTAGTATTCTTCATTAAAATTTCTAGTCTTATTTGGAACCTTGGAAGATGTTCCAGGGTTCTCTACTTTTCCTGATATTCCTGAAAAATTATCAAGTGTCCTGAAATGTCTTCAAATACTGTTATTTGTAATGAATTTTTTGCATTTTGTTCGATGTTCTCCGTTTTATTGTATTTAAATGGGAAAATATTATGTTGCTGTTCATTTTTACTATTTTCGAACTAAAAAAGAAATTAAAAAAAAAAAGCACACTTGTTTTTCGTCTTTACTTTTATGGCCTGGCGTATAGAGATTAAACACTGTTCCAGAGTTTTATGTAATTAGTATTGAACCTTGTTTTGTTTTTAAGCATAAGGACTGTTCAAATAAAAAGGTGCCAAACAATCTGTGGGTCTAAATAAAGGCTTAATTCAAAGTATGCACCATTAGCCTGAGCACCACGCTCCATCTGATTAACTAAGTTTTGAAAACTTTAAAGGGGGAGGGGATTTGGAGACCTAACTGACAAGGGGTCCACCTTGACCTTCGACGGCGTTAATTTCCCATTTTACTGTAATTAAATATTAAATAACTGTTTGAAGAAAGCAGATAATTTCTTGAAATTTCAAATACTTACCATCTTACCGAACTATGAAAGATTGTTTTTTTCAGTCAGTACTTTAATTTCTCCGTAATTGAGTCCCGTATTTCCTTTTCAAGCTATATATCAAACCGATAGAAATTTAAATATCGTTATTGCGGCAGTATAGATACATACCGATATATAACAGTATATCAATACAGTAAAACCCGTCTACAACGATACTGTTGGGACGTAAAAAAAATATTGTCATAGACAGGTTATCATTATAGACAGTTTGATTATTCATGCTGACATTTTGCTGGGGCCAAAAAAATATATTGTTATAGACAGGTTATCGTTATAGAAAGTATCATTATACACAGGTTTCACTGTATATCGCCCAGCCCTACTCTATAATCATATGCAGGGCTCATAGTCCTCCTATATCTCCTATATTTTCACAATTTGTCAGATATTCTCCTATATTTTCTCACTAACTCCTATATATTTTTCATTAAATGTTAAATGCTACCCAAAAATCCAAAAACCTTTGATCCATTTTTTTCTTTTCTCCCTTGCACTGTGCACTCTTAAATCTTTAATGTTGGCATATGTACTAAACTTCTATTTAATTATTTTTATGAAATGTACAAAATATAGATGGTTTTACTTGCCAATTTTAATTTGTTTTCAATTAATGAGTTTACTTTGTAATTTTAATAGTATAACATGTTAACTTTAAGTGTACTGATGTAAAGATTTTGAAAGCTTTTAATTTTGTCACATATAATCTTACATGTAGTATAAATGACCGGTTGTAGCTTAAAGGATTGTTTTTGAAAATGCATTTTCAAATTTTGGCAACAATTTAACTTTGAGTACTTCAAATGTTTCAAAAATCGGTCTTCATCTCAGATTTTTTTTTTTTTTTTTTTTTGGCTCATTTTTTTTATTTACTCGGTTACAGGTATAAATTGGAGAGGATAATGGATGGTTCTTGGCTCCACTTGGGCTCTTCTAACAACCCCTTTTGTTTGACAGATTAAGTCAAATTCACCCTTTATACAATATGTGTACATACGTATATATACACACATTAACTGTAGCACTTAAGTTAGCACTTAAGTTAAAATCTGAATTTTGTAGTTATGGGGTGAGCACCTGGTAATTAAATCAGCCATTTATGAATTAATTTCTCAAAAATGAAACAAAATCTAGTTTTAACATTAAAAAATTGCAGAATATTTGAATCAAACATGTCCCTTAATTATGTTTTTTTCCTCCTGTAAATAGTGAAACAAAGGGGAGGCAAAGTGTTGCACACTTTTTGTAACAATTTTCTTATATGTCCAACAGAACCAGTGAGACGAGAGAGACATGGAGTTGACTTTTCATTGGTAATGTTAGCATTGAAGCAATGAGGTACCAATCTCGAGGACTATAGGTAGATTTATGACATTGAAAAAAGAATGTCCAAATTAATTATTATCTAGTTTCAGCAATCAATGAGAGATGCATTTTTCGAAGCACTTAAGTTAAAATCTGAATTTTGTAATTGCTTTTTCATACTGTTTTGTGATAATATTTTTTTAAATAATCAAAGAATGGATATTTTGAGTGTGCGGTATACTTCTAATAATATATCGTTTGACCAGAATTTAATAAAATTCTTTTTAAAAAAATAAAAACACGCACACATAATTTTGCTTAATTGAATCAAAATTGTCTTTAACAAACATGATTGATATAAGCAACTGCGAGTACAAAAATTCATTTGCTATGACTTCATACACTATAGAAATTTACTGATACTGGCATTCTTTTTTTTTTTTTTTTTTGCACAGTGCTCCAAACATATTGATGCTATACTTTTTGAAATTCCTATATGTTTTTATACCAAACTCCTTTATTTTCCCTTTAAAATTCCTATATCTTTTGTTATCAAACTCCTATATATTTTGCTATCTACCTCCTATATTTTTCCTTTTAAACTCCTATATATTTTTTTGTACCCACTATGAGCCCTGCATATGCTTTAATCTTTGGTGGTATATTTTTTTTTCCTGACTGGAATAGACTACGTATGGTACTACATCGTTAAAATAGTATCAGAGAGGTGGAGCTAAAAGCTGAGTAAATATTTCACCATTTCACTTTGCCCATGTTCCCCTACATAACGTTTTATGCTGAAAATAATCTTTGTGATAAGTGTACTGTGAATATCGGCCATAAAATCTACTGCATTCTAATCACCATTTCTTTTTAATGGATATGCCTTGTATTATATATTCTAGAAAATCATCTGTCATAATATGACGGGTGCAAATTTCTTGACCATTTAGATTCTATTCCATTTGTGGAAACAAGAAACCCAACGAATAAAGTCTTATTACAACTAATGAGTGCAAAAAATTTAAAAAAATAATTTAAATTCAAGACATCGAAATTCAAATGGGAATGCTTTATGCTCTTTTTTGAAGGAGGGGGTCAATTCTAAGCATTTCTGGAAAACCCGTAAAATTTGTGAGTATGTATTACTCACTGGAAAACACGTAAAATTTGTGAGTATGTATTACTCAATGTCAACTTAATCCAAGTGCAATGTATCAACTTGCCCAAAACAATGCCATTACGTTAACTCAGAAACGAGGAAAAAACAGCTGAGAATATAAGAAACTTCTGTTCGGTAAAATCATTCCTTCTATTCAAGGAACACAACTCCTGGTTTAATATGATATAATTTTAAACACCCTACGCAACAGTTGAAAGCAAACTAGAAAATTTAACTTTTGTGCACAAAAAAAAAAATAACAGAAAATTCGCAAACAATAAAAAAAAAAGACTGCTGTCGAATAGTGATACTCGGCAGCAGAAAAAATTCAGTATTGTAAAAAAAAAGTACTTTTTTGACTCTTGAAATAATTTTGTTCGATTCCAAACACTGTTACAAGAAGAGATAACACTACTACTGAATTGGATTGAAATGTACCGGACAGAAGAAGTTTTCGTGGCGATTTTCCAAGGTCAACCGAATACCCCTGTCTTTGTTTACATTTAACGTGAAACTTGAGCAACTTTCCTTTTGTTATAAGAAGTAACACTTCTATCTACTTCTATCTAACACCCCACTGTCTCGGGGACACACACGACCTTGAACAAAGAAGCGAGAACTCTCCAATCTCAGAAAAAGTGCTTGGTTAAAGAAACAAATATAATTTGAAACTTTGAACCTTATACATGCAAAAAAACATTTATTTTATTTTTAAATGTCCCAATTTTCTCTCCTGGAAAAATTCATACAAAGGCACTTGGAGCCTGGGGCCTCCTCAACCACAGGGGGCTTTATTGGGAGCAAACAGCCAGTGTCTAAAATCCGTCACTAACTGTCAATTTCCATTTTTGAGCATTTTCCTCTCAAAAATGTGACTTTCAACGGCAAATCCTCATTTAAAAAAAAAAAAAAAATTCTCTTGGAACAAATCCAAACAAAGGCACCTGAAGCCTGGGGCCCCTTTAGATGCAGGGATGCAATCAGCCCGTGCCTAATATCCATAACTATCAATTCCATAAGTTTTGAGCATTTTCCACTCCAAATTATGACTTTCCATGGCAAATCCTCAAAACTAAAATTAAAAAAAAATTGGTTTTTGAGGATGTGACACTTTGCGGCTCCAAGGTCCCCTGCTTTGCTGGGGGCCCCAGCTAGCGCCTCATGTGCATGTGTGGCGATCCACCACTGCCTAAGTATTTTGAGATGTCACAACAGGGTGGCGACAGGAATTGTGAAAAAAAGTTCCCTGACTTTTCCCTAATTTCCCTGATTAAGTTCACCAAGTTTCCCTGATTTACGTTACCAATAATAATGGTTTTCTTTCTTTGCTCTACTTTAAATCCATTGTATATTTGTATAAAATGCAGTATTTTAAACGTTTTAAGTTGTGTAAAGTTGTTGAACTAAAAATATATTTTAAAAAGATGCTACTTTTTTAATAAAATGGTTAAAAAAACATATCAAGTCAATTTTTTGGGGAAAAAACCCCTACAAAACAGTATATTAAGTTTTTCTATATGGAAAGATTAGAGAAAATTTAAAAAAAAAAAATACTTTACTTCCAGAAACCACTTAGCATAAGAATTTTAAGAAACTATTAAAATTATTCTTAAAAACATATGCGTATTTATGATAGAACTAAAAGGTAATTGAAATTATTTTGAACTAAGTTTTCAAACAGTATAATAATTGTTGCAAGAATAACAAGTAATAGTGAAAGAATAGAAATAATGTAGTTATTCTTATATAACTAATTGACATATTTATACAAAACGGATGAAACCATGTGACATCCATTCATAGGGAGCTTTTCCCTAATCAAGAACATAGGTTTTAATGAATGAATACAGCATTTTAACAATAAAAAAATAAAGATATTTACTAAAGTACACAAGTTAACTCTATTTCAAATGATTTCAGGATGTAACGGAAAAAAAATCTTAGATTGCTTTTGTAACAAACAACTTTGAAATGCAGGGGAAAAAAAGAAAAAAAAAAGCAATTACTTAATTTCAAAATATATAAAAGAAAAATACAACTCAATTATAAAATTAAAGAATCACTTAAGTCTGAAGAAAAGAAAAACTTTATAATCTGCGGTGACAACAAATAGTATACCGGCAAAAAAACAAAGTTTTTTTTATTGAAAGTTCAATTTAGCAATAAAATTAAAAACACGAAGAAGTAATAACTTTTAAGCTTTTATAGTATTAATTCAAAAACCAAAGATTTCTTCTTGAAATCGTGATTACAGTACGCTAATTACTTTGAGAGAATGGAATAAAGGCAAAGGAGCTCAGGCATTAATGAAGGCTTCCTCTTTGCCTGTATGGTTGTTTATTTTACGTAGCATTGAAAGCGTAAAAGGAAATTTCAAGCTAGGTAAAATAAACAACCTAACAGACACAGAAGCAATCTTAGGAAGTTCATCTTGTGGTTAATAAGTAAGATTCAATACTTTGACGTTGAGGAAAAAAGATGCACAAATATGCAGCAGTGTATAATCGCTCCTCATTAATTTTCTTTTTTTTTTTGAACAGATAATTGGCGGAAAATGTGTAGGGAATTAGAGTACTTAATTTTGTAAAGCAAAAAAAAAGAAAAAATTTTTCCTTCATAAAATTAATTTTCCCTGATTTTTTGTAATTTTTTCAAAATTCCCTGATATTTCCCTGATTAATAAAGTTCCCTGACTTTTCCCTGATTTCCCTGATCTGTCGCCACCCTGCACAAACACTTGGTAATAATTTTATGAAACAAGTATGGCTTGTTTAAGAAATAAAATTGATTTACTAATATCTAAACAGTGAATACATAAACTAAAAGCTACTGCTTTTGCTAAATATTGTTTCGTAAACAGATATACAAAATAAAACAATTTTGTCCTAAAAATTTTGACATTTTTGCTTTTTTTATAATTTTTAGTTTTGGTTTCTAAATTGGAAAATAAAATGAATGAACCATTAAAAGTGGTTTTGTTGGGTTGCCCCCCCCCCCCCCCCCCACGAATCGCCCGCCACTGCACAGTTACATTGAAGTCCTAAGAGTTATAAACTTTGGCAACACATCACCGATAAAAGAGGGGTATGCCATATTTCGCACCTCATGAAATGTTCTAACACAGAAACTAACATTTAAAAAGGATATGAATGGCAGTAGTCTTGGGTGATACATTTTAGCAGCTTGTCATCATTACATAATTCCTAAATATAGGGAACAGAAACATTTTACTTCCCGTGGAGATATTTGCTTTCATTTCAACCACTCGAGCATAAAAACTCAATCAGTTTTTTTTTTCTCTTTTTAAATTTTGAAACGAACTTGGCAAATTTGAAAGTTAAAAAAAATTCTTTTTTCAACTTGCACTTCAAATTAATTTTTGTACAAGTGATCGAAGCCGAAAAATATAAAAGCATTATTTGGATCGTATTATTTAGAGCAGACCTCTGATAAGTTGATGCTTGACCTTGAAAATGTTCGCTTCTTTTTCTGTTAGACGGAACAATGATTAGCACTAAGTTAAGTTGGGTGACTTTTGTCTAAATTTGCGCTAATAAGACTCCAATTTCGGAATCTTTTCTAGGAAGAGAACCCTTACATTAGAAAGAAAGTATAAAATTGCATTTTAAGACATTAATAAAAATATCCAAGCGTAGCCCCCCTCCCCCAAAAAAGAAAAGAAAAAAAGAATGTTCCCTTCAAGTCATTAAAGGAAGTCTTGTTTTCCGTTTTTAAGACTTCATCAAGTTCAAAAAAAACATACAGGGGTCATTTCACGTCAAATCGCCTAATGCCATGCGCCGTCATGTCTCGGATTTTGTGCATTATTTTTTTACAAACAGATATCTATGAGAAAAGCCCAAATCATTTTTTTTAGATTTTCTGAATAAAAACTAAGTTTTGGAGAATTTTTTCAAAAATTTGATTTTTGATCATTTTTCGGAGTCACCGTTTTGGCATTAATTCAGAAAATCTCTCTAATTTCTTGATTTTTCAACCAATTAAGCTGAGTTGGGTATCAATTTCAAGCTAATATTTTTCTCTTTCAGTGTGAATGACAGAAAATATTCTATGAACAGTTGGGTGTTGCCACTCTTTATCTAAAGTCAGTTTTTATGTTTTTTCAATTGGGAGATTAAATAAATTATATCTCCAAAGTACCTACTACGATCTGCATCATTTTTTTTTTTTTTTGTAGCATATTTAAATCATTTCTTGCTATGTAGAAAAAAGTAAAAGGGTATTTTTTATTGTTTTGAAATAAAAAATAAAGTTTGTTTTGCAGAAAATACGTTTTTTATTAATTTAAATCCCTTTTAAGCTTAAAAAAGTCCAAAAACTTTTCAGAACAATGAATACTGGACTCTCAAAGGATTTGTATTAGTGATGTGCCGGATCGTTAAAAAGTAGATTCGCGGATCCAGATCATTACTGTCAAGATCCGCGGATACGGATATGGATCTCAATTTTTTTTTAAACCCAATTCAACTATCCAAGTGTAAAATTTGTTACCGAAGGTATTCCTGTCAGAATAACGGCAGTTTCTTCAAAAAATGTCAACTGCGGCAAAAATAATCAAGACTATGATTTACTCTTTAAAGAAATCTCGGTTAAAATTGAGGGAGATTTGGAAGGAATGGGTCAGCGTTGCATTAATGCTTAGATGGAATGTGAAAAAAATTTCTAGCTTACTCGGTAGATGTAGGATACAGGAGCAAGAGTGTAAAGCTGCTACTGAACAGGCTAGAAATAATTTTTCCCTATTTTATTTCAGCATAAATGCAGTGCTGACCCATTCCACTCCAACCGACGAAATACAGAGCTGGGAACACCTTTACAAACAGTAAATAGAGAATTAGTATCACTTTTTTTGAAGGATGCCAAGAAAAACAAAAATGAAGATTAACAGAAACCCCAAATCAATAACAAAAATTAATAATTAAATTTAAAAAAACAAAATGTCCCAGAGAGCCGACCTCATATTAAGATGAATTTCGCGGGTCAGAACACACATTTGTTAACAAATATGAACTGACAGCAGGCAAAATTTTAAATCATAGAGCTTTTTCCTCCTTATCTTCCGACTATGAAATCGCTACCAATCACGCGTATAAAGGCTTAGAATTGCATTTAAAATTTACTTAACAAAATTATAGCTCCTACTGTATATAACTTGGAAGTTTCAAATAAATATCAAATGCAGAAAACTTCGTTCTCTCAATTAGGGCCAACATTTTAACGTACGGGTAAATTTTTACTACCATGATTGTGAAAAACGTTAAATCGGTTTTCAATTAATATCTCTGGTATTTAAAGTTCTACAAAAATGAGGCCAAGCTAAGAACACTTTCGATCAAGTCACCTTTTGAATGAAAAATGAACTATCAAAATCTGTTCATCCGTTTAGGAGCTACGATGCCACAAAAAGACACACTGATATACACTTTTAAAACTTATTCCCCCTTCCTGTTTGCAACAAGGGGGGGGGGGTACAGATTGGAAGATTGGATTCTGAAATGATACCTTATAATTTAAATAGGGAATAAAACCTAATTTAAACAGAATTTAAGAGTCTTTTATTCAAATATTTAAAAAATTTTAGAATTGAAAAGATCCGTTAAAGATACGTCAAAAAAGTAACTGATATGGATACAGATTTTTATTTTCTCTTGGATATCCGCGGATACGGATACCCGGAACATCACTAATTTGTATCAATAGTTAATCGCTAAAAAGTTGTTTACTTTTGAAAAGAATTGTGCAAAAACCTCCGTTTCAGACTTTGCAAAAATAAATAAATAAATAAATAAAAACACTTTTGATTGAAAGTGTACTAAATATTAAGAATAATAATTTGAAGAATAAGTAAAAAAAATATTTCTAATGGCATTATTTAGCTTTTTTTTTTTTTTTTTTTGACAGTAAAAGATGGGGGGGGGGGGGGGGGGGGTAGAAAGAATAATTATTACTAAAAAGTTTTCATAGCCTAAATTTGTTTGGATTACGTAACACTGACAATGATATTCCAATCTTACAATATTCAAGCAAAACACATTATTCTTCTTCCGTTTTGAAAGGTAATCGACACATAGCTTTAGTCGATTATAAAATGTGAAATGAAAGGCATGCTTGTGCGGACAGAATTTTTTTTTTTAAATTTACTATTTCCTTTGTATCAGAAGACGAAAAAAGTCAGACTTTTTATCAATAAGTTTCAAAGAGGTTTTGAAATATACTTCAATGAGCAAAAATAATCTTCAGAGAAATCTAGAGTTGTGGAGTACTTACTGTAAGTGTGGAAATTCATCGTCAGGTGTAACGTAATCCAAACAAGATTATGCTAAGAAAAGTTTTCAACAGTAATTTGTTTTTTCCATCCTTTAATGTTAAAAAAAAGCAACAAAATAATTCCATTAAAAATATTTTCATACTATTCTTCAAATTATTACTCTTAATATTTAGTATGCTTTCAATCAAGTGTTTATTTATTTATTTTTGCAAAGTCTGAAACGGAGGTTTTTGCACAATTCTTTCTAAAAGTAAACAACTTTTTAGCGATTAACTATTGATACAAATCCTTTGAGAGTCCAGTATTCATTGTTCTGAAAAGTTTTTGGTCTTTTTTAAGCCTAAAAGGGATTTAAAGTAATAGAAAACTAGTATTTTTTTGCAAAACATATTTTTTTTTTTATTTCAAAACAACAAAAAAACACCCTTTGAATATGTTACAAAAAACATTTGATGCAGATTGTAGTAGGTAGTCCGGAGATTATTTATCTTACTTATTTAATCTCCCAATTGAAAAAACATAAAAACTGACTTTAGATAAAGAATGGCAACACCAACTGTTCATAGAATGCTTTCTGTCGTTTACACTGAAAGAGAAAAATATTAGCTTGAAATTGATACAACCTGATTGGTTGAAAAATCAAGAAATTAAAAAGATTTTCTGAATTCTTGCCAAAACAGTGACTCTAAAAAATGATCAAAAATCGAATTTTTGAAAAAATTCTCCACAACTTAATTTTTATTCAGAAAATCTAAAAAATTAATTTGGGCTTTTCTCATACAGATCTATTCGTAAAAAAATAATGGAAAAAATCGGAGACATGACGGCAGGGCCGACTATTTAATTTAGGCGATTTGACGTGGAATGGTCCACAGAGGAGAACCTCCGAACCCCATCTTTCCTGCATAAGTCATTCAAAGATAGCCTGAAATAACGTTTTTACAGATTCAACTTCTACAACTCTACCCATAAATTCGCTTAAGATGGCCGGAATGTGAGATTTTCAAAGCTCTATATCGGAACTTTTTTCAGAGAGCGCTCCCCTTAACTTTACACCACCAAAGACAGTCCCCCCCAAAAAAATTTTTTTTAAACTTCAGCTTGGAAGAATTAGCAAGGGAGAGTCCTCAAACCTTCTCAACGTTATCCTAATAGTGATAAAACTATACTAAAACTAATATTCCAAAGCATTTGTGGGGGAGATCCTTCAAATCTTCTTACTTTAGTCACCCAAAATAGCCTAAAGTCAAGTCATCCCACTTTCAAAAAACTCCCCCCCCCCCTGATGCTGCATATGGTGGAGGACATGAAATAGAAGTAGCACTAAAAGAAAGGCTTGCTTTAGTTATACTTTTATAATGTGTAAAAATTATTTAAATAGGCCATCATACATTTTCAATAATTTCTTTTTACTTTTTACAGGGTTTTTTTTTTTTTTCAATAACATAAATTCTATCTAAATGCAAGGGTAAGATATAAAATTATTTCAACTGTAATGACACTATCACCCAAAACATAGTTAACGTCCTGAGACTGCATAGTTTTTGATTTAGACTCAGTTTAGATCAATCTTTTTCTGCATAATAGGTTTTCTTTTTTCAAACACCTTCATTTTCAAATGAATTATCTTTGCTGTTGTCCTTCATAAGGCTATCTTCATGCTCCGTTTCATAATCCTCCTCATCATCTTCATCAACTTCCATTTCAAAGAGTCGAACAAGTCTCTTAGACGCAAAAAGAACACAAACAACTTTGCGTGATCCACTGACAGCAATGCAGGTTGCTTTCATGTTTTCCAACCGCTTGTAGTTATCCTTCTCAATAAATATACCTGCTTCTATCAGCGGTATCTCTGCCAAAGATTCATGAACTGCCCCATTAAGAGCTTTCATTTCCGAACAAACAGCTTTCAAGGGAAGTTGTATTAAAACAGGTGAATTGATCTTCGAAACAGAATCTTCAATCAGTAACAATGTCATATAATCTTTGTTATAAAATTTGACATCTAAAATTTTATGGTTTAAATCTTTCTCACTGGTTCCACTGGAACTTGGTACGTTGAAGTTTGTGAATTTCATAGCCACAGCTTCTATCTGACTTTCCTTAGTTGACAGTTCACGAAATAAGTAAAAATGAGAGCTAGGATTTTCTCTGTGAGTAATTGCTGTGTATATATACCCAGAACTAGAACACGGAAAGTGGGAAATGATAGGCCGACTGATTGTAGGGTTTTCATACACAGTAGCTGACACTCTTTGTTCTGCTGTCATATTCAAAACAGCCCATGGACCTTTTACGGCGGAATCTATTACTTTTCTAAGATCACTATACTGAGAGACTAAAGATTTTTCAGGATAATAAGGGAAAACTAAACCATGTTCTTTCCACTCTGGATGTTCCTGCAAGAACTTGATCCATGGGTTCCCACTAGTGGAAACTTTATATGGTAAATCTTCTTTTTTCAAATACTGTGCAACACGTTCTAATTTCACAGTGGTTTTGCTTTTTTCGTCACACTGACTTGTAAAATTTTCTTTCAAAAATTCAGCAACAAAATGTAAATCTTGTTGTGACAATTTACTTATTTCCACGGGAATAGGTTCATCTGAAAGCCTTAGAATCACAGAATACAGCCATCGAAAGAAAGCTTGAAAATTCTTCATGCTGTTATCGATAACTTGCTGTATTTCAGTAGCCTTAAGTAAAAATGATCCCACGGCTAAAACAGCTTCATTCAGGGCTGACTCCGAAAGACCAAGGGCACCAAATTTTTCCTTCCAAATCGCCATCCCTTTTAAATCATTGAGATGGTAAAATAACAAACTAGCAACATTCTGCAAACGTTTCAGAACTAATTTTTGAATATTGGAATAGGAGTGTTCAATTGAATGACCAAACTTCTTCAGTCCACTTTCTGTCAAATCGTGAAGCAAAAATTTTTCAAGGGAGTCAGTAGCATTTCCAAACATCAATAGCTCCAAGAAATCATCGCTAACGGAACCCTCTTCAGAGGAACCTGCTTTTTCAAGTGCATAATTGTGAATTTTAGTGTCTATTTCCAACAAAATATCTTCCCATGCCTCTGATATACATCGAATAGTGGATGACAAATAACTAAGGAGGGCTGATATCTGGCCATATTTCAAAGCCACTATTCTTATCTGTTCCGAATTTTCATGCAACAGGGACACACTAAATGACTTGTACATGTACTTGTGAGACTGATCTTCATCTTTCAATTCAGCAATAACTGAAAGAAACCTGAAATCTTTTGATAGTGAAACAGACAGAATTTTAGCAAGATTGTAACCAAAGTTCTTCCCGTTGATATCAACGTAACCTGTAGGAAACATGCCAAAGGAATGCAAGTGAATCATGCCAATTTCAAGACCAATAGCCAAGATATTCAAATGTGTTTGTCCTTTCATTTTTTTAAAGTCCTCAGCCACTTCCTCCACTTGTTTTGATGTTGAACTATATGCTTTGTTCAAAGAATAAAGTTTCGGCAAATATTCTGCAGACCGATCGACGTAAAAGCTGTTTTCTTCATCGTGACCATCTGGAGTTTCCACCCAACTCAGAGATGTTACACAACAACGAACATCAAGTAGGTGGACAGTTTCTGAATTTTCAACATCACAGAGTGTAACTTTTCCTGCAATAAATAAAACAGATCATACAGTCTCAAAAATTTAGTACATAAATACAAGGGGTGTAAGATTTTAAATTAGATTCACTTTAATTCAACCCATTTCATGGACTTTTAAGGTGTGTTACATCCATAATAGCATAGTCTTCATTCAACAAAATTCCATTAAGTGAAATTTTTTACTAAATGAAAATTTCTGAGATTCCAATCTTCTTCTTTATAAGCTTAGAAGATATTTACTAATCTCCATATTACAAAAGATAAAAGGGGGAGAAGCCATATTTTAGTTCAAAAGAAAAACACTTACAAGCATTTAGTAAACATTTTCAGAGGGGAAAAAAGTACCTGTTAATGTATACACAGGGGCTCAGAGAGACTCCCCCTTTGTTTTACCTGTACCTCAGGGCAGTAGCGTACATAGACATCAGTTCACCCTCCCCCGCAAGATTTGTAAGTAACCCCCTCCCTCTATAATGGCTATATTTCTGCAATTTATTTTTTCACATCCATGACCTTTATTTCCTTGTGTGTTGGTTCTTTCTTCAAGGGTAGGGCAATGGGGGGGGGGGGAGTCGCTTCTCCCTTGAGTAACTCTGCACTAGCAATATTTCGGAATTGAAGCTCTGAAATGCAATTTTAGGCCATCTTTCATGACGTTAGGAAAAGGAATAAAGTTTGGAACTCTCTCGCAAAAAGTTTTTTAAATTGAAATTTTAATAAGCCCCTTTTAAAGGATCTTTGGTGCTGTTGGAGGAGTAGAGGTTTCGAGGCCCTTCCCAGACATCTTTCAAAATTGAAGTCGTAAAGACGAGATAGTTGCCTATCTCAGAAGAAATAGGATTCAGGGACTTATCTCCAGTATTTTACAAAACTCAAGTTTGAAAAGTGCAGTTTTAGATACATGAATTCTAGTTAGAGTAAGTATAAAAGCTCACTTCAAAGTAGTTAACAGTTATTTTTCATGATGCAAAACAGTAATGATTAAAGCTCTAGGACAGCGTTTCTGAATTTCTTTTATTAGTGGAACCCTTTTTAATGCTCACTTTTTTCGTAGAACCCCTGGTTTTTCGTCACCAGTTAGCAGTGGCATAGCCAGGGTTCTGTTTCTGAGGGAGCCCATGTTCTTACCTCAAAAAGACTATCACATTAACTATTTGTCATTAAATCGATAATTAAATAGATTTCCTTAATGATCATGCTAATTATTGATAACTGTTAGTTATTATTTGTTATTGTAAATTACCAATACACCCCTATTTGTAACTCTGAGTATTTTTAAAATGGACAAATAACCTCAGAATTTATGAATGAGTTATATGATTAAAATATTTTTCAGGTAGGCAAATAAATACTTATCTACTATAGCATTAATAATTCACTTAAATTTACACAGAAAAAGTTTTTGAACGTTAAAAATTAAAATCATTAGTTTTTAACACTTTTTTAGTTATTTATAAATTATAGATTTAGTTGTTACCATGTGTTGACCTCAGACAGAGTTTTCATTCGAAGAGAGACATTCGTCACATTCTCATTTCGATCAAGAGAGACATTTTGTCACTCTTGATCAGTACTACTCCTTGAATTGGTCCTCACTTGTTAAATATTGAAATAGTCCTTTCAACTGCTGCCATAGATACAGGGAGAGCAGTTAGTATCAAGAGCAAAATATAGGAAATTGACGTCAAAAATCGTAATTTTAGGCAATATGTGGTAATTTAATGAATTACCAACGTTTTGATGCACAAAAATTGCAAATTAATGTAGACACGTGTTTTGGTGTTACAAGGAACACGTTTTTCAATGTAAAGAAGTGTGAGCTTCTGAATGAAAAATCATCTGAGGAAAGATATATATGTTAAACCAGAGGTTCCCTAACTTTAGACCTCTGCAGACCCCCTCCTGAAAAATTACAAACTTCACGGACTCCCCACCTCCCCCAGATGCACAAAAAAAATGATTTGACACAGTTAAATCTATCTTTTTCTAATATATTTTTGTGCTTTTTTTTAATTTAAATTTCTGTATTACTATTAATTTACTAGAAAATCATCCGTCAAGGTATGACAGGTGAAAATTGCTTCTACATTTGAACAAAGCCATTGCCTGTTTGGTGATATTTTGATAGTTGAAATTGTAACTCTCACTCCAGTGGATTAACCCTGAACTCCAGTAGGTAGCACTCATTGTTGACTTTTTTTTCTTCATTTTCCTGAAATGACAGTTACCAGTAAAACAGTTAAGTTACCGGATCGAGTTCAGCTGTGTCACGATACAGCTTTTCCCTGCATGTTAAACATTACCAAAACATATTATCAAATTATTATGCCGTGGTGCGAGTTTCATTGTTGAAACACGCGGGTTACTCGATCATCGGCTATTATTTACATGAGGATATATTACTGTAGCATTTGATCAATTTCAGCCTTTATTTGAGATTTTGAATGTTGTCTATTAAACTCAGTCTGGAAAATTTTGGAGCAAAAGTTTTATTTGAAGTAATATCCCAGCCTGTAAAAATGTGCCTCAATGTTTTCAGTTTACTTAATCTAGTTGTGTAACAATATGATCTTCAAGAGATACACAAAATTAACTAATGTGTAGTGTGTTTACTTCCGAAAGTTCCAAAAAGGGGGGGGGGGGTGCTGCGTTCTGCATGTACTTCAGAAAAAACTTTTTTATTCCTCATAAATGTGCTTTT
Source organism: Uloborus diversus (assembly GCF_026930045.1). Lineage (NCBI taxonomy): Eukaryota > Metazoa > Arthropoda > Arachnida > Araneae > Uloboridae > Uloborus > Uloborus diversus. The sequence goes on along the minus strand of NC_072732.1, from coordinate 156,324,178 downwards.
TTTTAAAATTAAAATATCATTACTCGTCCTTCAATCTCAATTATATTTAACGTTTTAGCTGGATAGCACAGCGGACCCCCTGGTATGAACTCGTGGATCCCTGGGGGTCAGCGGACCACAGTCAGGGAAACTCAACATTTGGTAATGTTGTAGGAAAAGTGGTTTGGTCACTCTTTTGGTGTGCACCTGTAAAATTTTTTCAACATTGAAATCACTTTTAAAATATCTTTGGTGATACTACAGGATCGAAAGCTTCAAACGGAAATTTTTCAAAATAGAAGTTTTTGAAACACAATTTTAGGCTATCTTTGGAGACATTAGGTAAGAAGGAGGTGTTCTGGTATTGATCTAGGAAAAATTATGAGGTTAAAATCTTGAAGGTACAATTTTTCAGGCTATTTTTGATAGTCTAAAATTTGCATTATTTTAGGCAACAAATAAAATTGTTCCTATAGTGACTAACCCTGACGGGTAATAACACTCAGATTGGTATACAAAAGTAAAATTATTTTTAATTTTGAAAATGTGTTAGTTTTATCGATTTTTTAAAAATTAAATTTGAAAGGTGTGAAAAGAACATACGCTAATCTCCGGTACCCCTGAGAGGGGGTTCCGCAGAGCACAATTTAAGAAATGCTGCTCTAGGACAACAAATTAAATGCCAACGTTAAAAAACTTTACAGCTTTTAATTTTAAGGTAAAACTTGAAACAACCAAAACCAGTTTCTAAAATCATTGAAAGAATTTGTTAAAAATGATGGAGATAATGTGCTTTTGCACATTAAAACCTAAAATATCTTTCAAAATAGTACCAATATCGCTTGGTCTATTCTTGGCCTGCATGATTTAATTGGCCTATTTAAATCATAATCACTCAAATATTTGAAACAACTTTAAAATTCTCAAATTAAAGAGTGAGTACATATGTTAAAGCATGTAGTGAGTACATATGTAAAGCATGAAAGTTAGTATATAATTCATAAAAAGTCAGTTTTTTGCCTTCTGACCAATCGTTTTATACTAAGAAGCATACTAACAGATAATAAAGGAGAAAAAAGGGAGTACCTTCTAATCATTACCAATTGATTTTTTTTTTTTTTTTTTTGACTGAATAGTGAAATTTATGAACATTTAAAACATGAAAGTGAGGTCTCAAGTTTAAAAATATTTAGGGCAACACTTCAATTGAAAACTTCATTGTGAGCAAGGTCGAATTATGAGAATGAGCAATAATATTTTATTCAAATCAATTAATAAACTGTGCAATACTTCCACTCAAAAAGAATTTGTCTAATTAAATGAAAATTCTATAATACACAGGATTATGTCTTAAATGCATATTTGATGAATGAAGATTTTTTACAGCTCTGTGACAACAAATTAAAATTCACACTAATTATTGTAAATTAACTAATAATATTTTTCAAACATATGTACTTTCACCATATCATTCATCTGACAGGAAAAAATGTCATTTGAAAATCATTAAAAATGAAATAGAATGTTGCAAAAAGAGGGAGAAAACAATGATTTTTTTTAAAAATTAGTATTATTATTTTTAAGATAGTAGAGAAAGAAATAAAGAAATAAAACACCTGCATCAGACAATTTTTTTAGGTTAACCCCCCCCCCTTTCTAAAAAAAAGAAAAGAAAAACAGAAAGTAGTTTAAAACAGCACAGAAATCAAAAACTTTGGAAAATCTGTGTTGAAAATTCAATTTAAAACACATTAAAATGCCAATTTAAAAAATAAACAATTCAACAGTGAATTTTAAAAATAAAATAAAATTAATTGAAATTGGTTACTTTAGGATAGGGAAACACATTCAGTTAAACAAATTATTTTACTTATTTTACTTCATAATAAACTTGGTTTTTCTCTTTTATAAGTCCGAGCTGAGTGACTGAATGCATTCCCACATTAAAAGTGCAGTAAATTATTTTTAAAAGAATAATAATGACCAAGTTTTGTATCTTTACTAATAAAAAAGCTGAAAGTCTGGATGTCTGGATCACTGTGACGCGCATAGAGCCTAGACCGTTCGGTCAATTTTTATGACATTTGGCACAAAGTTAATTTGTAGCATGGGGGTGTGTACCTCGATGCGATTTTTCCAAAATTCCATGTGGTTCTCTTTTTATTCCAATTTTTAAGAACAAAATTATCATAAGATGGACAAGTAAATTACAAAATTATCATAACGTGGAACCGTAACATGGACACAAGCCAATTGGCGAGAAAATTCACCACACATTATTAGAAAATATACAGGCGAACCAAAAGACCTTTTAATTTTTCTATTACGAGCAAAGCCGTGCGGGTACCACTAGTGGCATTATAAAAGGGAACTTAGTTATGTTACATTTTTCTCTCCAACACCCTTCACCAAATGGTACCTTAAATCGCGCAAATTGTCGCCTCAGAGCTACAATAGGTTATCTTATTGTTACTTCTGAGATTAGATGTCTTACTGTTGCTCTGAGGCAACGATATATACTGCTACGACTCAGCACTTTTGCTCCTTGTCAAGTAGGCAATACTGTTGAATAGAAATCAGGGCTGACAAGAGGCCATGCCAGGGCTCGGACTAGGAGAATTGTAAGTTTTATGGGGGGAGGGACCCAGTGACCAAACTGACACTTTGGCTCTCGACAGGGCTGGTAGAACTTTTGCTAGCATTAAGTAAGTTTTTCTCTGATTGCACATTTATCTAGAGAAAGTTGCATGTCCGAAATGTTAAATGATATATACAATCAGGGGTAAAAATTTAGAAAAATAAGTAACTGGTCCAATGGATCTGTAGTCACCAAATTTCACTGGTCCGTTCACACTTTTAGCGGTCCACTGTTCTGTTTCGGTTTTAAATAATGAAAAATTATAGAAAAAAGGTAAATAAGGCATCTTCTGGTCACCAATACTGGTCAGAAATTGGGAGAACAAAACCTTATCTAAAATGTGGTCACTGGGAGCGAACTTTCTGTAGCTTCATTCCTAGAAAAATTTTGAGCTGCTATTGGAAACCACAATATGCTACACAGAAAGTTAGTCTCATCAGGGTTTGCTTATGTATTTCTGTTAATTGAGGAACAAAAACGAGGAAAAAATTGAAAGTTTGTGAAAAAGAGATAACAATAAACGAAGACGCTGATTACAATATCCAACTTTTTTTATGTGTGCTAACATACAAGTGTTCCGGGACTTCATGATTCTGATAACATTAAGCGAATATTAACATTAACTGTGATCACATTAAGCGGCGCCTACTGTATATATATATATATTTATTTATTTGTTTTTCAAAAAAAAAAGGAAAAAAAACACGGTTCGAGGAGTATCCCGAAGCTCCATTCTTTACCCTAAGGTCAATAAATTGAGCCTTTAACGGCATTTTAAGGCTTCAATTTCTACAAATTTCCGCAGAGTCGCCTGTACCGTTCTTTCCCCTAACATCACCAAAGACCGTCTAAAATTGTGTTTTTAAAATTACAAGTTTCAAAATTCAGAGCTTTGATGAGCAAATCAAATCAATTAAAGTAATGGGATTTTTTCCCTATTGTGCACCCCTCCTCTGCCTCTCCTTTGAAAACTATTTTCTTGTTGCGCCACTGTCGTGTGTTGTGTTATATGTACGTGTGTGCATATATCGTTACAAGATGATTTTTTTTATTCAAAAAATGTCTACCCATTGTTACACAGGAATTATTACTTGTTTTAAATTACTGCTTGTGTAGTAGGTAAAGAGTTTGATTTTTTTTTGTCTTTGTCTGCATAAAAATCTTGCCTGTGAGGGCCCGCAGAATCATATGCAGAAAGATACACCCTCGTTAAAATCGCTATGTATTTTTTTAACTAGATATTAAATTATTTCATTTAAGGTTTTTTTTTTTTTTAATTTAGTTTACCCATTTTTATTTTATTTATTTTAAAGCAAAATACAGTAGAATACCTTTATAATGCCGACCTATATAACGCAATTCTCTATAAACTGCACAACTTTTCAGAAGTAAACAATAGGTTTTTATTAAGCTTAAAAAATCCCTTTGTTTTGCCTTGCTAACATAAAAATTGTTAGGAAAATTAAATTTTGAAACAGTTTTTCATCTTTCCAGCTTAATTCAAAGCTTTTAAATGAAAATTAACATTCAAAGTAAAGAGAAAATATCAGATGGCTCTTGGAAAATGCAGCTGTTATGCAAACTATGAAGCTGGCAGAAGTGCAGGATAATTCACTTTTTTTTAGTTGTAAAGCATATTTATTTGTGAATGATTAGCTGTCAGGGCCGATCCTAGGGTGTCGGCTGTCCGTGTGCAAAAAACTAACGTGCCACCCCTGAAGAGTAATTTGCATATTTTGACTAATCTTTGACGTCCATATAAATATTTTTTCAAATTTCTATATCAAGTTCTAATTTAAAAAAAAAAAAACAAGAATGATGGACTTATAAAAAGGGAGAACAGTTTTATAGTAAGAAACTCCATAGGTACAATTTATATCTTTGAAGAAAGTAATAGATACCAAAATTTACTAGTCATAAAAATGCATTTTATATTCTGTCGTTGGTGACATCAGAGAAAGGACGGGGGAGGGGGATTATCGAAATTGGCGTACGAAAAATAGTTTTAGTAATCTTTGGTTGTGTTTGGTTGCAAGGAGAGAAAAGAGTCGGGTATATTCAAGGTGCATGGAGAAATTTTCGAAATTGACGTTAAATATCGCAATTTTAGGAATTTTTTCAAGACTTCAGGGGAAAAGTAATGTTGGAGTTCTCTCCTAAGATTCTTTTGAAATTGAAATCAATTCGAAGCTATTTTTTGTGACCGCAGCTTAGGAATGATTGGCACTCTTCCCGAAAATTTTCCGAAACTGAAGTTTTAAACAAGCAGTTTTGGTTTATCTTTATTGACGTTGCTAGAGGGAGGGAGATTCAATCATCTCCTATCGAAAGTTTTCGAAATTGAAGTTTAAAACGCAAATTTAGCCTGTCCTTGGTGACGGAAGGGGATCTGGCGGCTTTTCTCCGGTAATTTCTCGGCACTATTGTTTCAAAAACCCATTTTTGGCTACATTTGAAAACGATAGGGAAAACATGAAAATATTCCGAACCGAAATATTTTTCGGAACAAAAATCCATTTTAGGCTATTTTGGGGAAGGAAGGGTTTTGGGGCTCCCAAGTGGATATTTCTAAAAGCGTAATTTTATGCTATCTTTGGTGACATTAACAAAACTGGGAAGCTTCGGCGGATCTTTCGGATATTTTTCGATATTAATACCTGAAAAACAAAACTATAGACTTTTGTCCATCTCACTTCGACAATTGATGGGTATATGCCCTACCGCCGTGAAAAGTTACATAAGCCAGTCTCCTCCAGAGTTTTTTAGAAAATTGTATTTTATGCGTTGTTTGATAACGACAGAACAAAGAACGGGCGGGGATTCAGTGTGCCTTACGAACTGTTTTTCGAAACTGAAATCAATTTCAAACTGAGGGGGTGGGATTAGGGGGCTCTCTAAAGACACTAATTGAGACTATCTTTAGTAGTAATGTTTGGGAATGGATTTCGGGGCCCTCCATCGCAAAACTTTCGAAAAAGAAATACGAAAAATGTCACTAAGCAAATTTTGATGACATTAAGAAGTGCTCTGAAAAAAACATTTTGGATTTTAAAGCCAACATTTTCAGGCTATGTTTGATTAAGTTAAGGTGGAAGGGGTGAATCAGAGATTTAATTAGGTCCTTAAGATTGGTGGTTCACACAGCAAAATTTTCCGAAATTTAAGCCCTAAAAACGCAATTTTAAGCCTTCTTTAGTCTCGTCAAGGCGGTCATGGCATCCTTTTGGATCTTCGTTTTGGAGCTACCTTTAAATTTATCTAAACCGGGCAGTTCATTCTTGATTTTAGTTCGAAAAAAATGCTGTAAAGGGGGAAAATTACAAATTTTAGTTCGTTATTCATATATGTTTGACTCTCAGGGGAGTCGTAATTTTCCACTGTCTCTCCACACATCCGTGATTGTTAAAAACAGAATTAGTTGTTTGAAATGCTTGCAACAGTATCTAATAAGTATAGCTTTTTAAAAATATAATATATAAAATATATCTTTATTGTTTAGGTCTATAAAGCTTGGGGGGTAAACATTAGTGGCCGCCCTGGGCCCTGAGTGCTCCTTTTAGATGGCACCCTTTCATGCTTCAGGAGGGGGCCATTTCCCTCATCTCCCCTCCCCTGTACCCATGCCTAATTACCGGTTCTGTCACAAATTTTGTAATCAAATGAAGCATGTGTGTAAAGAGTAGATGTTAATGGACAATAAACCAACACAATGTCCCCTAACAATTTATTTTTCTTAAACTATGCTATGCTGTCGGGAAATTGGCACTTACTTTGATAATTGAACATTTAAAATTCAGCCTATTTATTTGATTTATTATAAGCTATCTTGTGAGAAATTTTTGAGAAATTTTGCTTGATTAAAAGAACTATATGATGCGGCCTGCGGCCGCCCTTGTGCGGTGCACACGCTGCACACCTGCTAGGACACCTGCTAGCCCTGTTAGTTGTATAATTAGTGTTTTAATACTCATTGCAGATAGAACTAATTCTGAAGTGCTAATATATATATGTTCTGAATATTAGTTTAAAAATTTGTGAAATGACCTATATAACACCAAAACCTGTATAATGCAAAAGCTCTGGTCCCAAGGTGTGTGTTATAACGGTCTTCTACTGTATTGAGACGTATTGCTAAAGTTATTTAATTTATAATTTTTTACATATTTCTGTGATCACAATATTTTTGCACTTTTGAAATTTGGTCTTGCTTAAAATAAAATTAATTTTACTCATTAAAAATAATAAGTTATTATATGATTAAAAAGAATATTTCTTTTTAAAATTTCTTTATTTAATTTGAAAAGTCAGGGGTTGAAAGTGCCTCCCTTGCAGTCCCTTACCTACTCAGCAAAGGAGGCGTACTGCAACGCAGGAAAATGTACTGGACATAAACGTGAATTAATAATTTTCGTGATGTATTTTGTAGCTTTTCCCTATCTGATTAATTAAATTTTATTTTTGAAAGTCAGGCAGTGAAAGTACTCCACCCTACCGGCAATCATGGACATAAACATGAGATTAATATCTTTCGTGATTTATTTAGTAGTTTATGCATTTTGTAGCTTGTCCTTAGTTTAAAATGAATTTAACTTTTTCGACAAATAATTATTTTAAGAAAGTTTAAATAATAGAAAAATATTTTTAAACAATTATTATTATTATTATTATTTTTTAAAACTGCGGGGGAGGGGAGTGCACTCATGATCTGGTCCAATCACTTTTTCAAGGCACGATCTGCCACTGATGATAGAAATTTCTTAATCTATCTTTTCTTGCAAAGAAGAACCATGTAAATAAGATAGAGAGTGCAAACTTTTTCTCATTATTTCCAAAAAAGCTGATGCTTAAAATTTTTAAAAGGAAAACAGGAATAAAACTTCACTGGTTCAATGGACCACGAAAATTTATATTTTGCTATTCTAATGAATGTTTTTGTGATCCTAAACTAGCGGACTGTAAATTTCGAGCCCTGCACAACAAAATAAGTTAGTTCACAAATGGCGTTAAAATTGTGAATTTGTTTATAGATAAAAATAATTTCTAAAACAGAAATAAAAATACCATTGTCATAAGCATATGCAAGTACTTTGCCATCAGGTCTCCAAGCCATGGCAGAAACTAGCACAGTTTCATCCTTAGTGCTGGGAGATGGAAAGGACCACACTTTTTGCCAAGACAGGCGATGAAGGATAACCTCACCAGTTACCGTAGCCAATGCAATCAGATCTAGCATTGGATTCCATTCCATGAGAGTTATCTCAGCAGTAACATGCCTTTGTTCAAGTTGGCGAAAGAAAGACATTTTGGGGTTCTAAAAATATAAAAATTAATTTCAAAATGATTACATACATACACTTTTTCACATATGCAGTAGAACCTCTCAATATGTGACACTAATGAAACTGGTTTTTTTGTTCCACAAATATAAGTGTCCCTTTTTGAAAGTACATCAATTGATGAAAAAAGCTGCATATTAACTCCCTATAATTTTGAAAACAACATAAACTAGTGACATTCAATGTTAAATATTGAAAATGTTATACATATCCTAAATAAAATTCAGAATTATTTAAGTTGAAAAAAATATTTTTAAAAATAACATTTATTCAAACATTTAGTAATATCAAAGTTTTGCAACTTATAGAAATTATTTTGAGCTAATTTGTTACATGGATTTGTTTGATGTCCTGTAATTTACAATGCAATACAATGTAAAATAACTGTTCACATTTCAAGAGGTCTAGTCTCTGCCCAGTACTTAAAAAACTACTGCATGCAACGCTCACCTGTGACATAATTTTTACATACGCAACAAGACCTGCTAGTCTCTGCCCTTCTTTTAGGAACGAAAAACTCGTCTGTTGAAATGTAAACACATGGTAAATCAACACCAGGATTTTACTGGTGTGATTTCTAACCGTACATACGTTAAAACAAAGATGAGTGCCCCATTCGCTGCATTAAATTCTCAACAAGAAGTTCAATGTTTGGAAAGGGTAGAAAGGAAAGTTTTCAAACATCCTGAAAATGCTTTTGATCTTTCTGACCGAAGGTTTGTCGAAATTTTTAGATTGACAAAAAGTACTGTGATGAACCTCATGGATGAAATTGAACATTGTTTTCTGCCTGGAGGAACTCCACCTAATTTGCAGTGGAATTTGAAGTTTAAGTACCCCCTTATCTGAAATAAAATATTTTTAATTATTTACATTAATTTATATTTATTGCTAAGAGTGTAGCAGAATGTATTAAATGTGTGAATGTCCTGATTTTAATTTGAGAGCCAGCACGAAAATATTTTGAAACAAGTTCTGAAAAATATTATAGTGTTGTACACATTTTCAAATTTTACAAAATGTATTTAAACTATGACATGTTTCACAGAATGATAATATGCTACTATTAGGAATATTTTACTATTTAACTATCATATTAATAGATAAAAGAAGAGGTATTAGAAATAAATCTCTATTTAGATTTTTCCCTTACTTTGTTCTCTTTGGCTTTTGAAAATCTAAAAAGCTTGCTAGTTTCCTTAAATCAGTAAAGAACTTGTTAATTCTCCAACTGTGCAGTTTTTTTTTTTATTATCATTGTCAAAAGGTATTAAAATAATTCTGTATTTTTTAGCTCCTCGCAGCTTTATGATTCTATCGGACCGGATCGTTTCAGGGACCTGTGGCCGGCGATGAGTACATACGTCTCAGTCAGAAATCGGTCGGCAGGTGCATCACAATTGATACATCCAATACGAAGAAATGAAATTTTACAGGAGAAGCGTTTGAAATTGAACTTTTCAGGCAATTTGCATTAAAAAAACTAAGTTTGCTGTGCTCTCCAGTGGCTAATATTAGATAAAAAAATCTGTTGTTATTTTTCAAAGAAGATAACGTCTTTGGAAGCCTTTAAGCGAAAAAAAAAAAAAAAAAGAAAATTAAAAAATTCTTATTGTAGCAGTCTTTTTCCAAACGAGCGATATGATGTAGGACTAATTCTGTACTTGATGGAAGGAGCCAACAGAGACAGGTGGTCAACTTAACAGGTTTTTCTAAAATCCTACTACCCTTGTAACTTGAAGGATGTTTCTTATGGTTGGCCCTAATACACATTTTCAGAAACTCCTAAAAGTCAATATCCTATAGCTATTCTAGTGCAATTTTTGCTACCAACATTCCTTCATATTGACCTCCTCTCAGAGTTTTACGTTACGGTTTCTTTTGGTCAATCAATCCTTTTCTGGAAAGTTTTTTTAGAGAATTCCATCCTTTATCCATGACATGTTTTGAAAATGCTGCTCACATGTTGTAGCAGGACTTTTTATCTTTAACACACCTGACTGATAAGAAGCTTTTTCACTTCTTTTCAAAAATGATGGATTTATTTTTCACAAGGTATTCAAATAATATTAGTGATTTTATTACGTACTTTTCAAAAAATAAATAAATAAATAAAAAAGAAAATTTATTTACAGGAATTAATTTTCATAATGTTAATCTTAATAAAGTAAGTAGGATGTAGGTAACTAATGGAACCTCAGTAAGTTAACATCCGCTTAAGTAGACATGTTTTCGTATTCCTTCAGGGTGTCGAGTTATCAAGGTTTCACTGTACTTAGTTAGGCTTAAATTTTACAATTTAAATGATTAGTATGGAAAACTTTATCCCTATTAATAAGCTGTTAAATGCAATTTTATTATTCTTTATTAAATGTTTTGAAATTCATTAAGTTTTGTGTGGGAGGTGGGCTTTTAAACTGAGGACTTGAATTAAGGATATCCTGAAAAAACCTTTATTATTAGAGTTCAAACCCCAAAATCAAATCTAAACTGAACCTAGTTCAGCTTTGAAATTGATTTGTTAACTTTATTTACTATAGTGGTACCTGCACGGCTTTGCCCACAGAAAATTAAAAGGTCATTTGGTTCGCCTGTATATTTACATATAATGGATGACGAATTTCTCGCGAATTTGCTATGTTTATTTGCTTGCCCATGTTATAGTTCCCCATTATGATAATTTGGTAATTTACTCGTCCACATTGTGATAATTTGTTCGGTAAAATTTTCCTAAAATTGGAATAAAAATAGAACAAAATCGAATTTTCGAAAAATTGTTTCAAGGTGCACACCCCCATGCTATAAACTAATTCTGTGCAGAATTCCACGAAAATTGGCCGAATGGTCTAGGCGCTATGCGCATCACAGAGATCCTGACAGACAGAGATCCAGACAGAAACTTTCAGCTTTATTATTAGTAAAGATTAAATTATGACTACTATTATTAATTTTTGTTTTTGACAAAGATGAAAAAGCTTGTACCACTCAAGACAGAGTAAGTATGACATAAATTAAACTAAAAATTATTTATCTTCTAAATGTACTCTCACAAAGCTGAATACATATAACCAAATATTTACCCTTCATACTTTGCCATAACACTTGGCTACGTTATTGAATTTTTTCTTCCTGTCTGGCTTGCTGCCTATTTTGGACATATGGCCCAAGGTATGAACTAAGGTGAAAGATGCAACTTCATTACTTAAAGTAAATGCTCAAACTTGCCTTGTTTTAAATGTATTTTTGCATGTATTTTTCTTGGAAGGGGAGCAAACATTTGCAATTTCCAACTGTGTGTCATTTGGAAAGAATCATGTTTTTCTTCCATAGGGTACACATATACACACATATATATCTGTATGTGTGTGTTTCAGTGAATATGTATCTTAATTATTTTTATATGTCATTACATAGATCGCAGATGACTCTTTGGTAATCTGCCCTGCCTGATACCCAGCGTGATTCTTTTATTTGGAAGCACTGCATAGCGAGGTCCCATTTAACTAGTTCAAGGAGTCAGGGGCATAGAGATTTTTGGTTGATTGTTAAGTATATGACTCAAGAACACTGAAAATTGTTTCAATGTTCTTTCAAGAAAAGTGAATAAAATTGAATTCATCAGCAATCTGTTAAAAATAAATCTATAAACACTTAAATCTTAAATGATGAAAATAAGAAAGAAGAAATTTCAAGAAATTTTTGCATTTCAAAAAACTATTAATAAAGTTATCTTGTAGTATAAAAGTAATTTTTTAAAACACAAGTTTTTGATGGCTTTAAGCAAGAGTTTATTAGAAATTTTTACACAACTAAATTTCTTTACTAACAGTTAAAAGAAAATATTTCTTATTTAACTTAGTCTTGCCTTTATCCTGGGAAAAGCAGCTTTTGTCTACTTTATATGAATTCACATTCAAATAGTAGTTGGTGACTGAACAACAAAAAGGCACATTTTTTGGCACCATTGAAAATTACACAAATACAGACAAAACAAACAAAACAACTATATTTATTAAAACAAATTAATAAACTAAATATAAAAAAATATATATATAAAAACATTTTATTCAATTATTTCTGCCAATGAGATCTCTGATTGAAATTAGGTGATCGGTGATGTCAAGGAGTCTCTGGGAAACCAATGCTAGTCGCTGGGAAATTTCATCAAGCGTTCTTTGTTGCCGCTCCATGACCTCCACAGTGCGGGCTGCATTGTCCACTCCACGGGGCAGAGCTCTCCTCTGATCCCTGATCCTTCTGTTCTCTGAGGGAGAGGAGGAGGGAAAAAAGAACAGATGTTTACAAAACAGCATGAATCAATTAATTGGAATGAAATTTACTAAATTGTATAGTTGAAGCATATATGAGGTAGTGAGATGCAAAGGGATCTAAGTGTCAAAGTTTAAATTTTGGAGTTAACCAGTATAAATAATTAGGGAACCTCTCCTCTGCTTTGGAGAAATAGATGATACTAGTATCTCTGCTGGGTGCTGCTATACAGCATGATTTAGAAAAAAAATTCAATGAAAGTCTATGCATAGGATCTGAACTTTAAGCGTATTTTAAAAGAAACTTACATCCCTTTGCTTCTCGCTGCCTCATATAGAGCATCTAAAAGAACAGTTTAGAAAAATTTCTTTTTAACTTTTAAATCCACAAGTAAATTAGTTATTAAAGACTGAATAATGCAAACAAAATTAGCCTTTACACTTTAAATTTAAAATCCCCAACTAATTCCTTTGTTTCAGCTCACACCTAAAGTTTCAATGAGTTAATTGTGCAGCCTTTATAAAAATTAATTAATATTTCAATATATATAGATTGTGAAAATTTGAAAATCAATTTTAAACTTGTCGCATACAAAGTTTTCCAGATTTTCAAAATAAAACTTGCATCTCAAACAATCACCAGTTGTCAACCTGAAGTCTAAAATTGGGGCAAACCTAACCTGGCAGCATTGTGAAGGCTATGCAGATCCTAATCAACATTACAGATCATTACAACATTGCCAGGTTAGGTTCGTTCCTACAATAGGCAAAGCTTTATTACGGAAGATGCCGAGTGAACTGGAAGCAAAAAGGAGCCACTTTATTTTGTAACAGTTAGAACTAGCAAGTAACAGCAAAGTCACAAATTCCCTCTGATCCAACCTGTTACAAAATGAAGTCATCCAATTTCGCTTTGAGTTTACCTGCCATCTCACTGTGGTCTAAGTAAAGCAACATTGAATTACATTCATGTAAGAAGTTGGAACAAATGCTCGAGTAAAATTTTCTCAATAATAATAATAATAAATTTTAAACAAGTAACTAAAATTAAAAATTTAAAAAACCCTGACTGAGTCGCAAATGTAGAATTAAAAGAGAAAATTTAAAATCCTTTAAAAGCCTTATACTATTAAAATCAATTACAAAGTATTTTATTTGTTAACAAAAAGAAACTGGCAACAGGTAAAAATTTTAAATCATTGCTTTTAATTTCCTTGTTGGCCAACAATGAATCTGGTTACCAAACAGATTCTATCAGATGCAGAAAAAAATACTCTTTATTTTGGTGCTAAATTAAAAAAAAAAAAAAAAATAACTTTTCACTACAAAAATCACAGAATTTCTTTTAGAGATTTTGAATTAATATCTTCATTAATTAATGTCATCCAAAGACGCAACCTAGCCAAGAACACTCTCGATCAACTCTTCTTTCGAACAAGATTTTTTTTTCAAAATTGGTCCATCCGTTTAGGCGCTAGAGTGCCATAGACAGATACACACACCACACAGATATGTCAAACTTATAACCCCCTTCCTTTGTGTGTCGGGGGTTAAAAATACTTTATTCCGATATGTTACTTCCTTATAATTCAGTACTACTATTTTTCTGATGAAATTCTTCATAATATAATTAAGAAAATGTAGAAGCGTGAGGAAAAACTTTTCCGCATACACTAAAGAATTGTGCCTCAACTGTTATTTTTGAAAGAAAATAAAATCCCCCACAAACAGGGTTTTCCTGTTTTGTCCACCCCAGAAAAAACTGCTGGAAAAAACCGTCCCAGACAAAATGTCATTTTGTCCATTTCGTTCACTTTTCGGTAAAGTGAAAGTTTTTAGTTAAAAATTTGAAGTTTGAACATAATAGATAATTATATAGATTCTTCCTATTCAAGTACTATTTTAATATAAAAATAGCATACATAAATATGTATATTAAAAAAATTGATTGAAAAATATTTTAAAGTGAAAATGAAAAAATTAAGATCAGTTGAAGTTTTTGTAAATGTGTAGATAAATCAAATGAGTGTTAATAAGTTATAATGCATGTAATAGCATTTATAAAAACAAACACATCAGCTGTGCATTTTAAGATGTTTATCTGTGATGTGGAAGTTTATTGCTCATAATAAATGCATTTATAAAATTAAAAAGTTTTTAAAGGCTGAAGTTTCTCAAAACATTAAAATCATAGTTTAAAAAAAAGGAAAAAAAAAGAAAGAAAAACTATTTGATATTAATAAAGGAAATATTGACATGAAGTGAAATCTGTTTTTGTAATACTAATACAAATATAATGATCTACAACAGGCTCTGAACCCAGCTAGGCTGTTTCCTAGACAATTTATTAGTCCCCAATGAAGATTAATGGCCATTTTAAAGCTATCTACCCCCTTGTTCATTATAGCTTCTTTCAGTACACTGTTCTGAGTACCCACAACCCTACAAAAGTAGTAATTTGTATAACATTAACATACCCATAAAAACATAAATATTTTGCTATAGGGTGACATCAATAAAAAATCGAAAAATATAACAGTAAAATGTTTTGAGTCAGTAAATCTTTGTTTTGTAAGTATGTCTCCAAGCATTTCTTTTGACTTTTCTATTAACCCGTTCAGGACGGCAGTTCGCAGAGATAGCGCTCCCTCAGGACGGCAGCTGTGTTGACCTAACAAATTGCGTCTAACTCCCGCAAGGAAGGTAAACACCAAGTTTAGCAGATGCCTTTCTGTAGCTATCAAGTGAATGAAATGTCAGAATTCAAGTTGTAAGGCTAAATCATTTTATTCATAAATCCAATAATTAACAACCGTAAAATAAACTTTAACTTTGATAAATAGTATAAACAAGTATGAGGTACTTCAACAATACTCAAATCAATCTTAATGTTCTAAAAGAACATCTTACCAAAAAAACATTTGACACCCTAACATGAATTATCCTAAAAATGTTTCAAAAATTTTAAGTCCCTAACTCTCATGGTGAAATTCTAAAAGCCATCCCCTAAGTGCAGGACGTCGCCTCAACAGCGAACGATCCTCTCAAAAATACGACTATCGTCAGTCAAAAATGAGAAACACGAGCAGAAGAAGTGATTTCTTTCTCATTTCCCCCTGCTTATATAATGCAGCGCACTCAATGCACGTCACGCCGGATATGCCTACGTAAGAGTTTAATCTGGATGTTTCCAGAACATTCGATTTGCCGGCTATCGGGAGATTACATCATCTCCGCTCGTGCTCTGATGTCACATCCTTCTTCCTGATGAAACACGTCGTTCGAAGTCGTTCTGATGTTTACACGTTGATTCTCCCGTACGCGAATTGAAACAAGCGTCCTTTAAGGGACAAGATTAACTGCCTTTTCATTATTAAAGAAATACAAGTGAGTAAAAACATTTACACTTAGTTTACACTTAGCTTTCAAAATGAATTGTTGAAAATATTTCTCAAATAAACATTTTTGGCTATCAAGCTGTTACACGCAGACTACGCGCACAGGCCGGGGCAATTTCTCCCGCTAAGCCTAATATGCAATTTCGGAAAGTAGGCATACATAATAATGGATAAAATGTATACTTTAAGCAGAAATGAAACCATTTTTTAAAATATGATAAAATATATCAAAATTTCAATCATAACAAAAAATTGGATGAAAATAATTGATATTTAACAATAAAAATGCAAAATTAAACGATATTATGCAAAATTAAACCAAAATTAAACGATATATTTTCTAAAAAACAGGAAAAATATTTGCGCTTAATATTATAAAATACATGAAGAATATTGTAACAATTAATATTTTAAAGCTGCATGAAAATTTCAAAGCACAGATAAATGCGCATTGAGCATTTATCTGTGCTTTGACGATGTAACACAGAGACGTAACACTCATACGTAGTGTTTTACGTCTTTTATTCTGCTTTGAGCAAATTACACATCTGTGTCTAAGTTCTTTGCCTTCTTTTTCAGAGTATGATTTTTGAAAGTAACTAGTGTATGAAGAACACCATAAAAATTAATTCATAGTTGTTTCAATGTGACCCAAAAGATCCATAGATGGATCAGTCATAAATTAAGATATTTCCTCCTCGGGAAGATAACGCGTTCACCATGACTACCAAATGAACATAAAAGTAAAACCCCTTGCTAGAATATCTCCCCTCCAATCCCATTATAAATGAAACCGAAACTAGAAAGAGCCACTTCAAAATGAGTATACGTTTCCAAGAGGCGTAGCTAGACCCAACTTTGGGGGGGGGGGGTCTTCTTTTATATATATATGTATATATATATATATGTATGTGTGTGTAAATTTTTTTAGTATTAAAAAAAATAAGAGGGAGGTGAATCTTACATACTTTGGAATGGGGTGCCCCAATTCCGATACTTGTGTCAAACAAAACAAAAGCAAAGAATTTTTTATTTTTTTAATGTTATGGAAAATTTAACTTTTTTTTCTTTTCCCTCCATTTAATTTAAAGTGAAATTTTCTAACAACGTCTTGTCAAAACCAGTCTATCCAAATCAGGGGGAAATCAAATATCTGATGAGCGTGTTCCGTTCATTTCAGCGTAACTGCTTAATTTAGAGGCTAACACACACTTACAAAAGCTGGCATCCCTGAAAGCTAATAGATACTTCCATCTCCGCCTGTAAACTGGATGTTTTACTTTCAATCTCATCGGTGGTCAGACTATAAAGACTATTTTTACTAACTTGGTTTGCACTAAAAGTATGAAATAAAAAAAAAAAAGACTTCTTGAATTATAATCCGCAAAAAATGAAATTGCTTTTTATATCGTTATATTTATATGTTGCTTTTTATGTATTTACATTAATGCTAATTCTAAAGCAGTTGATAAGATTTGAATAAAAAAAGTTAGGGAAGAAATATAGGGGGTAGAAAGTTATTCGCTCAAATGCATACCATCTGTTCTCCTTTCAAGTCTTTATTTTTAATTTTATTAGCTGCTTTAGAATTTACATAAATATCTTTTTGAGAGAGCAACAGCAATTTTCGGGTATTATAAACAGAAGTCTTTTTTTATTTTCTACTTTTTAATCTGAACCAAGCTAATAGAAATAATCTAGATTCATCTCGTTTTTAAACATTTTATTCATGTAATGCTATGCAGTTTTTCTTTTGAATTAAAATAAAATTACCTTCAGAAGGGTCCGTTGGGACTAATGCTGCTTTGCAGACTACTTCGTTTTCTTCAGACGACATTAACTTCCTCTTTTTAGAGCAATCCTTTTCTTCATTTTAATTTTTTTCTTTGGGTTGAAAAAAGCTTGTTATCGGTCTTGCTCGCTTCATTATGCTACAATTTTCACTTAGAATGTACTATTTTAAACAGACTGCACGTTTCCAAAAGAATACGCCTGTACATACTGGCTGAAAAATCAATGTGATTGAAATGGATACTCTGGTTAGCAAAGGTCGTTTTGACTATGACCTATGGCACACACGAGACCAGACCAAGAAAAACCTCTATCGTCTCAAATTCCGGTTATGCTATCATTTTTGGATTCTAAGCCCAATGATCTTTAAAGCAGCAAACAAAAACATTTTCTTCACCTCAGAAACAGAGGAATTGTCTTCAAGAGCTGAGGAGGCAGTGGAAAAAAGGGAGAAATGCGTTCCACGAATAGGCTTTCCAGGAAGATTAACCAAAGGACAGTCGTTTTGCGTACTTTCTTGGATGAAGAGTAAAGGGGTGAAATTCACAAGTTTGACATGTAAGATGAACATTTCAAGTTCATGGTTAAAGGTCATTCAAGTTAAAAGCCATTTCGCTCTGTTATCTGGATTAGTACTGTTCCTTGGTTGCTCTCTTTCTTAAAATTGTGATTCCTTAGAAAACCGAAATGGTAGGAGTGAAAAGAAAGTAAGTTTTTTTTAAGTGATGAAAAAAGGAAATTCGTAGAATACTGGCCAAGTTAAATTTGCTGCAATTGAAAACCTCAAGCGGATAAATAATGAATCCAAGAAAAAAAAAAAATATCTGGGACCAAAAAGCAATAAAAGACTTTTTCTTGAAAAAGATATGCTTAAAGTTTCCTTTACTATCAAAACGATTCCTTAAACTCGCAATTTAGCACTTAATAATGTAATGATAGAAAAAATACCTAACAAAACCAATAAAGAGGAATTTTAATTAAGAGCCCATATTGTCTTTAGTATTGATTTCAAATTTTCACTATCATGTTTCAAATTTCTATAAAAAGTTTCTTAAAGCTCCCGTATTTCAAAACCTGTTAATCTCGATTTTTTTTCTCTAATATGAAATTCGAAATATACAGATTCGACTGTATGCAATATTCCCACTGCGCGGCTCATAAAATTAAACATATTTAACAATTTGCAGAATCTATGACAAAGAAAGGCTGCATATACGTGGATTTAACAAACCAATCTCATTTCTAAAGCGAAGTGTCAAATTTCACTCAATTATCAAAAAATTGTCGCAGCAGAGGGAGGCGTATTTATGCTTGAGGGTCACACATGGAGCAGATTTTCAATGGCATTGGGGGGGGGGGGGGAGCAAAGTGAATTTTTGACCTTTGTTACTCAGAAAAAAGTCGTTTTGATTTTTTTTCTTTTTCTTCTTTCTCTTCCCTCTTTTCCCCCCCCTTTTTTTTTTGAAAGTAACGATTCGGGGGGGGGGGGGTTGTCCCCAAACCCCCCTCCTAGCTACGCCCCTGATGTTTCCCTTCTCACTTGCGAGCACATGTTTATATTTTCTTTCATGAAATCCAATAAATCACAGAGACTTGACAGACCTCATTCTGACGTCAGACAGAGAAATACTAATGCAGGAGAGCAATCATGTGAACGGAACATGGATAAGTAACACCATCTAATGGTAAACATTTCTCTAATAGTAAACATTTTGTTCCAAATCCATAATGCAGAATAGCGTCATTTGGCCGGCTGCGTACTACTTACCCTAACGCACGATGCGTTTTTCGTCTCTGAAGAACCACCTAGCGCTGACGAAAAGACGAGTTGTTCGTCCCAAACGGGTTAAATTTAATTTATACTATTGTAATATAAAATAGTGTAATCATGTACAATAACTTATTCACATTGTTAAATTTTATTACTTTTAAGCAAATTATGATCTAAAACTAGTTGCACCTATGTGCAATTAAAAAATTTTTTGGATTTTTTAAATTCTAAAGTTAACAATCATTCTATTTTAATTAAATGATTCATTCATAATACATTTTTTTGACTCATGCACTAATTTTATTACACCATAACAATAAATTTATGTGTGGATAATTAGCTGATTTTTCATTTTGTCCAATTTTGTCCTTTTCGTCCAGTTTTGTCCAATTTCTTCCGGCGTCCCGAACTTTTTACAAAAATGTAGACAAAATAGCAACCCTGCCACAAACTAATTTGATTTTGACCAACAACTTCTGAAAACTTTTATTAATGGACTCCTGGGTAATAGCACCCTTTAAAGTCAAAGTAACAGATTTTAACAAAAATTAACATTAATAATGAAACTTTCATTTAATTATATTTTGAAGTACTATTGATTTATCTTCTCATTTAAAGTGGTATCTAAACATGCAGTTGTTCATGAAATAATGTAACAAATTATTATGCTTGTGTAAATACAAAAATCTATATATATTTTATATATATATATATATATATATATATATATATATATATATATATATATATATATATATATATATATATATATATATATATATATATATATGGGACGATATAGACTGCCATTATAGGGGGGATCATGCTAAAGAATGGTCCCCTTCTCCTAACCCATGGTTTCGGGCACAAATTTTTTTTTAAATACTTGGGTGTCAATAAAAAGCACGAAATCGGTCATTAACGAATTGAAAAGACAACAGAAATTGTTTACATTTTATTCATACAATGCTTAAACACAAGGTGGACATATATTATTGTCGACGGTTTAGGGATTGGAGGGGGGTCATGATCCCCATGACCTACCCTTGTATTTGTCACTGATATATATAATTATATACAATGGCTCTCAAAAGTGTTCGTACACGTTAAAATTTTTTAGTAAAACCAAAATAATGCAAAACTGAATTTGAATCAATATTTTTTCACATCATCGTATGTTTTAAATAAAACCCTGTAGTTTTTCCAAAATATTGACGGATCTTCTTTTTGAAATGGGTCAAAAAACGAAGAGACAGAGAAATAATACGCCACAAAAGTCATTGTACATTCAAATATTTTCAAATAAATTCATGATTAAAATTATCATAGGTCGTTTCTTCATTATTTTTGCATTTTGTTGACCCTTAAGAGTCATTTGGCTTTAATTTTTTGTTTATTTATTCCTTAATATTGTGCTTATTGCTTTAAAATGGCTGGTATTCGTAAAAAAAAAAAAACAAACACCATTCGAAATTCAAATTTTTTCCTCACAGTGGAGGTAAATTGGTTAAATGTCTCTAAATTAGTTAATTTATTACATTCTATAGTAAAGTGCTTGATAAAATGCTTTAAAGAAAAAAATCGGACCCAAAACAAGGCAAGAAAAGGTCAACCGGCAAAGTTGACAAAGCATGATCAGAGATTTACAGTTAAAAAATTTATAAAAATACACATTTGAGTGCTGTAACAGTTTCTGCAGAATTTAATTTAAAAAAAAACATTTAATTTTCACCTAAAATTGTTCGCTATGTTCTCTGATTAACTGGATTAAATGGGAACTCTTCCCGCAGAAATTTTTTGCTTGTGCGCAAAATGGAAAGCTCACACTTTTTGTCGCAAAAAAAAAAAAAAAAAAAAGATAAATAAGCTCCAAAGTATTTTAGAATAATGTCTTACTTACAGATGAAATTAAACTCAACATTTTTGGTTAAATTGCTGTACAATTGTCAATGGAAGAAAAAATGAGGAACTTGATCTTAAGAACTTAGTTGGATCAGTTTATCAGCATGGTGAAGGGGTTCTTGTGCGAGGGTGCATATCAGCATCAGGACTTGGTAGTTTGTAATTTTTTGAGGAAATAATGAATCATGCTGTTCATTTAAACATTTAAAAAACCGATTTTAAACTCTTAGCCAAAAATTTGGTTATTGGAAACAACTTTGTTTTTTATTGAGATAACAATAAGAAGCACACAGCTTCCAACGTTTGCGTCTAGTGCCTCAAAAATTGTCCTAATGTTTAGAAAATACCCCTTCAATCTCCAGATTTGAACTTAATGCAACATATTTAGAGATATCTGGAGGCTAGATTACTAGAATACGACTTTGAAACGAAAATAGAGCTAGAAACAGTAACACTGGAAGTGTGGCTGAACACTTACTCAGAATTTATGCACTAAAAGGGGGAAGAAAAAAGAATGAAATCTATTCCCAGACATTTAAAAGCTGTTGTTGATACTGCATGAAATTCTACTAAATAATTACTTAATAAAAAGATAGATTATTCATTAATATATAGACATTTTTTAAAGTGCACGAAGACTTTTGTGAGATAAAATTTCCGGCACTTTTTGGTTTTTGATTTAAAAAAAAAATTAAGCTTTAATATTTTTTAAAAAATTTTCATGTAGTTTTGTTGAAAATTGATCATAGATCTTATGATTAAATAAGTATACCGAAATAATAATTCCAACCAATGGATAGGGTCCTATTTCATTGAAAGTTGTAGGTGTACAAACACTTTTGGGAGCCACTGTATACATACATGAGAGATTAACTTGTAAATTTTCTAGTACTGACCCTGAGTCATGACCAATTTTACTTGGTTATGGAGGTGGAGGTTAACATTTTTAGGCATCCTCATAAATAGAGCTCATAATGAATAGTGATAATAAACTGCTATCTATTATTAACACAAAATAAACCATTTACTAACTTCGTCGGATCATCGGCGTCCGTCGGAGGGGGAACGGGTTTCTAAGGGGCTGGCTGCTATTGGCATTGTCTGCCCCCTGCGGTGGAGTACTTGGAGAAGATTCTGGTAGTATTAGTGGAGTTACCACCAGCTCTTCAACCACCTCCAATGGAGGTTTCGTAGGAATGTTTTTTACCGAATCTGGGAGGATCTCCACGGATTCTGCTGCCGCTACTGGAATTCTAATATCCTGTAAGCATCTTTTTCTTAGTTTCACCACAAAAAAGAATAATTAACAGTAATTGAATATACATCGATTGAAACTATGGTTTAAAATTCATTACATCTTATATTCAGTAACATTAATTTTTGAAAAGATGGTAGCTTTTCAATGCTACACAGGGACGAATACAAATTACCATTTATGGGGAAAAGGGTCACACTAAAAAATATAGGGATTTGGAAAGGAAAAATTTCTGCAATAGCTTGGATGTACAATAAAAAGCACTAAATCAGCCAAGAATGAGACACCTGATGGGGCATAAATGTCATTAATTAACTTCAGAAGCTATGAAAGAAAAGAGCATTTCAAATATTTACTTTTAAAAATAATGAATTTAAAATATTACTGCAGCAATTATTTACATTTTATTCATAGAGTATTTGAACGGAAGGTAGATGGATAATACTTTCGATGATTTAAGGGGGGGATGACCCCTATGACCGTTTTCTGTTATTTGTCCCTGGTATACACTTAAAAAATCTGCCCAGGATCCTGCTAGAACAGCTGAAAGTTGGGAATAGTGGGTGTGGAAAAATAAAGGAAACTCAGAATTAAGGAATAAATAGTTACATTTTTATTTATTTGAGTGCAACTCTCCTTTCCTATGAATGCATTTTATCAAGCATATATCATTAATTCACAGTATCACATTTTATTGTATGCTAATACCAGGCTACTCTAAAGATAACTTGATTTTTCTTTTTTTATTTAAATATTATGCTGGAAAGATCATGCTTTATTTCTAAATAACAAGATTCTTTCATTAACAGCAGCATTTTAGGGCTCCCATTAACATCAGTTTACACTTAGCACAAGATAAATGTTACAACCTTTGAATATACTTTCAATAAAACAATGCTGCTTTTCATTCATAAAACATATCTCATATTTAAAAGATAAAAACAGAAACAAGCTTAATAATTTTTTTCTTCTCAATCATTTGCCATAGAATTAGATATCAAAACTTTCTATACTCATTATTTCTGAAATGTAAAGCCACATATGAAGTCTAAACTTTTAAATGAAACTACGTATGGAAGGAAATATATTATATACCACTCGTTTGGAAAAAGAGTGCCACAATACTAAATTCTTCATTTTCTTTCTTTCTTTTTTTTTTTTTTTTTTTTTTTTTGCTTAAAGACCTTCAAATGACGTTATCTTCTTTGGAAAATAATAACAGATTTTTTGTTCAACTATAAACCACTGGACAGCACAGCAAACTTTCTTTTCTCAATGAAAACTGCCTGAAGAGTTCACCTTCAAACACTTCTGTAAAATTTCATTTTTTCGTATTGTGGTACTCTTCTTCCAAATGATCGATACATTATTTAATTGGAATAAATTTGGAGTTTTATAGTAATAAAAGTAACAAACCTCATTGGGATGAAATGCCTCAACTACTTGAGACAGTCCAGTGGTAGCAGCAGTGTCTGTCAGGCGCAGAATCCGTTCCTCCATTGGGGTCAATTCGGTATAAGTGCCCCGCTCACCACCTGTCTGGGTACAATCTAGGTTTATCTTTGCTCTCTTTGACCGGGCAACATTTTTGTGATCATTCCAGCACTGGAAAAGAGTAAGTATGTTAATTTTTTAATCTGAAAGGTAAATAACTATAATGGCAACTATCAAATCCAACCCTGTTAATAGCTGATTACTTTTAAGTTACCAAAGGATAATGTCTCAAAGGGAATAAATATGAAAAAAAGAACTGCAGTATAAGTACTCTATAAACATGACTAAGTAAATTCAGTTGGCAGAATTAAGGTAACATAGTCATTGCAAGTTTTAAAAATCTTGGCACCAGAGCCGTTCCAAAATTTCCATGACAATATAAAATATTAAAGCATAAATTTCTGATAAAAGTTCTAATAAATAGGAAATAATCTGCCAATACCATTATTTAGCACTAGGCAACCAGCCAAGGAAAACAGCACATTCTGGAATCAAAATATTATTTTTTATCTATATTTATAAAATGCTTTAGGACCCATCAGACTAATGCTTGAACATTAATAAAATTACAGGGTTACAGGCCGGGATCTACAGGGACTGATTTATGGCGGGGCATTCGGGGCCCGGGCCCAGGGCACCAAAGGAAAGAGGGCACCAAATTTCTGTCATCATTTTTTTTTTTTTTTTTTTTTTTTTGAGCAAAAAGACAGAAAAAAACTCCAAAACAGTTTTATGATGGACAATGTGAAGAAGTCATATTAAACTCTAAGCAAAGTTTCAAGGTTTCCTGTTATTATGTAAACTGTTAAAATTTGATTGCAAAACTAAAATTCAGAATGTCAGCCTATGATGGCATAGTAAGGAAATTCTCTTGCTTGTTTGAATGCGACAAGCAAAATATTCGAGAAAGTGCAAAAGATCTTTAAAAATCTTACTCCTGTGATTTGGAGGAATCTTTTTCTGATGAATTTATTTATATTAGTACAATCATCGGAAAAGAAAGTTTGATGAACGAAAAGTTTAAAAAAATCCATAAACTTGGTAAATGGATACTTTTGCCAATGTAGATACAGCCCTGAAATTGTTTTTGACTTTTGATCTCCAATTGTAGTGGAGAACGATCATTTTTGCTATTGTTGAGAACTGAGTGTCATTTGCGTACTCTCATTTCTGATAGTAAATTATCTTCATTAGCTCTATCATCAATAGAAGGTTGACCGCAAAACATCGGTTATAAGGACATTATAGAAGAATTTACTACAAGAAAACAAAGGAGAAAACAAAAGAACGCAGAAAGCAAGTTATGATTTACCTTAACCATCAGTTTCTCCATCTGCGACTGTAAAAAAAATTTCTTACATGAAAATCAGGACTTGATTTTAGAGTTTTCTTTCTATCAAAATAATATTCAAAAATTACCTTCATATTTTTTTTGGAGGGAGAGGCACCATAATTGTCAGTGCCCCGGGGCACCCAAGTGTGTAAATCGGTCCCTGGGGATCTATAAATTTTGGGTCCCCTGCAACAAAATCTGTAGGGCTACTCCCCCTAGAGGCCAACAGTGTATATTTGTAACATTAATGAATCTTAGTACCAAGGATAGATCCAGAAAGTTTTCAAGGAGGGGACAGTTGATTTTTTAATTGATCTATTACTGCATATCTAGTTTATACATACATGAGGGGGAGGGGGCATGATTTTGATCTAAAACAACTAAAATTTAGAGATTTAGCCAAGGCTATCCCAAAAGTATTCCTTTCCTTTTTTGTTGAAAAAGGTGTTCTAAAGTTGCATTTTGAATTCCGATTTCTGAAAAGTTTTAGGGGAATGTTTCGACTCCCCCGCCCCCTTCACCTCCACACATAAATGTCGTCAAAAATTGCGCTTTTTGAAACTTGGGTTCCGAAAAATTACCAGAGAATAGTCGCTGAACCCTTTCTTTCCTCAAACATTACCCGAGATGTCTACAATCGTGTCTTTATGGCATACATTTCACAAAATACCCAGGAGAAGGATTACAAACTTCTCCTAACACCGCTAAAGATAGTTTAAAATCGACTTTTTAAATCTTCAATTCTGAAATGTTTCCGGGGGAGAGAGTCAAACCCTATTCCTTTTCTTAACATCATCAAAAATGGCCTATACTTGCATTTCAGGACTTTCAATTCGGAAAAATTACCGGAGCAGGGTCCCTCAAGGGGCAATCGCCCCTCCCTTGTCCTTGCTTAATACTATTTTTTTTCAACTTCTTGGGCTATTAAGCTTCTTAAGGATGCGCCCCTCATCTCCAAATGTACACAATGTACATTTGTAATGTAAAATAAATCTTAGTGCTAATGTTTTTCTTTTTTTTTTAACTTCTTGGGCTGCTCTGCTCCTTAAGCCTGCTGGTATGCAGATCCAGGCATGCAGGATTAATAAAACAAAATGAAGAAAAATTAGGATTGGAATGTAAACACATATTCAGAGCAAAAAAGTAAAATTTAATCCTAGCATTCATGAAAGCTGGCAAGAGTGTATATATTAAACTATGTACTGAAACAAAAATGTACTGAAAGTTCGAGCAAAAATAGTAACTGGGCTGTTGGTTTATGCTTTCAGTTCTGCTTTACTCTTGACTTCGGGTTGTAACTTACAGCTTAAATATCTAAATCAAACCAAAACATGAATGTAGATAGAATGTAAGGCAAGTGGGTTTTCCTTTTAGCAATTAAAAATATACGGTCAGCTGTTTTAAAAAGAAAATGGGAGCATTTTTAATTCGTAGGGTTTTTTAACTTAGGAGAAAAAAAAAATCCATTACTAGATAGGTCATTCTCCTAAAAAAATAATTGCAATTTAAAATTTCTGTTAAGAAATGAGATTCGAAATTAAAAAGAGAAAGAGTTGGCTGAGAAAAAAGCAGGACACTATTTTTTAGTTAAAAGACTTATGGAAGAAAAAAAAGGATAAAGCATCATAAGTCAAACTAGTTATGAATTTTAATCCAAAAGTAAGCACATTAAAGAGCCCTTTTAACTGGGAAGTCACTGAAACTAAGCACTTTGGAATACCCATGAGAATCCTGAGTTTTACATTGCAACAAAAATAGCAATGTGTTCAATAACATTAATAATATGCCAGTAGCGGATTTTAGAGGGGGCTACCACTCCTCCCAAAAATAGGACAAATTAATTTAGTTACTTCATTTACTATTTTTAATTGACAGGAAAAAATTCAGTAGTGTAAAAAAGAACACAAAACACATGCAACATATTTTGAATAAAAGCTTTAGTACTACTGGAGTAGGAGCGTGCACAGAAATTTTGTGGCCTGTCACAAATTAATTTTATGGGACCTCCTCCATATTATTTACCCCCTACGTCCCAACATATATTTCACCCCTCATTTTAAAAATCTTGAGCCCCCTTCAGGTTCGGGCCCAGGTCAACAAGTGTCCCATCTCGCCCCTGTGCTCCCTGCACTGGAGTAAGAGGCCAGCCCTGTAAAATATAGTCAACTCACTGGTTTCGAATTCAAGGTAACGCAATATTGCGATTCGTCCATCAATTCTTCTCTGATGGAATCAATAACACTGGTAAACAAGGTTTCTGTTCCTCAGTAAGTAAGTTGTGACATATATTTTAGGGGGTGCTGAAAAATAATATGACAATAAAAATATTCTTTTATCTCATCACCCACAGATTTTTGAAAAATATAAAATCTTTAAAATTTCAATTTAATGAAATTTATTCAATACATGTACAATATTTTTGTCATTTATCACATTATGAACAATTACAAAGCGGAAAACTAGTATAAAACACAAAAATTATATTTTGTTTAAAAAGTTGTGGAAGAATAGAAGAGATTTTTGATGAAAAAATAATGATACTCGTAAAAAATTTCCTAAATTTCAAACTTCGTGTAGCTGAACAAAAGCCTTAAATGCGGATGTTCTCTTATCGGCACTATCTCAAACTAAAATAAGATATACTATTCTAATATGTTTCCAACAGTAATCCCGAGCATATTAGGAGTTAACCGCCCTTCATATTGCGCTTCAACTGGTGGAAGCAGTTGCATGGTCGTCGCTCACAGCTCCCATACTTTCAGGGGGAAATTTTCAGTGAAATTGAACACCATAATTTTTTATAACTTTTTAACATGTCTTTATCTAATTTCTCATAGTTAGGTCATCAATTATTTCCTAAGAACTGAGTCACAACATTTTAAAAATCAATCCATGCTGTTTTTCCTAAATCACTTGAACTAACTTCAAAATTTTGGTCTTTCATAAGCTTTCTTAGTTGTGGGTCAAGGAAAATACCCTCCTTAACTTTTGCATAAGTGAGAATTGTTCCTGCCAGTATTGGATCCACACCCATTTTTATTAATTTCTTTAATGAAATTCTTCATCATCGCAACTTTATGTGTAAAGTGGAGAAAATATAAATTTTTTTTAAAGCGATTAGAGGAACATTTTGTATATATATATATATATATATATATATATATATATATATATATATATATATATATATATAAAATTAAGCAAACAGAATTACAAATATTAAACAAATTATAAATAACAAATGATGATAAAAAGGAAAAGTGCAAACAGCTATTAAGTAGAAATAGATAAAGAGTGAATCCAGAGCTCATCAGCCGTGGAGGATTCATTAATTATGGTCAAAAGAATTTCTTTTCAGTCTAAAACATAAATTTCTAAAAAAACTAAAAAATTTCCTTCCAAACTACCTTTTTAAAAATTCACACTTTGAATTTCTTTGTTATGATCTTCTGATCTACAAAGTTGGTTCTACTCAACAACATCAAACTTACTACTGCACCTTTAGTTTTTTGCAACAATCCTTCGACTATTTAAACTTTTCAAAACTACACAGTAAACTTTTGGATTTTTTTCCCATCAAGGATCTACAAATTGTCTTCAGCTACAAATTCAATCCTCCTTTCTCGAAAAAAATTCTAAACTATCAAGAAGTTGCAAAAAATTTTGATAAATATTTGAATTTTGATTGTAATTGTGCTAATTACTCTAATTCCATCTTCTTCAACTCTGATCTTGGTCATATTCTGACCGGTGATTTGAATTTTTTACAAAACAAAAAACTCATTAAACTTTTTAGTTTGGGTACTAAATATCGGCCTAATTTTCGTATTAATTTCCTAAAAGCTTTTAATAAGCTTACATTTGAACTTGAATATTTTTTAAGAAAAATCCCCTATTGTTTTAATGTTCCACTTAATGCATTTCTTGAATATAGACACCACTTTTTAATTGAACTGAAATCACGTTTACGTGATATTGTTAACACAGATTCTTCATACTTCCATCTCTCTGCTGATGAAAATAATGCCATCAATGATTTTAAAAAAGCATTTGTCTTTACAGTTGTTGATAAAGCCAGTTCTAATTACTCTATCTGCTGCATAAAATTATATGCTAATATTTTGAAAAATGAAGGAGAAAAAACCACCACTTATGTTTCTTCCAAACTTAATGAATCCTCCATCATCAAAAAATTTGCTGCTGCTTACAAACTTTTTAAATTGCCACGTCCTGATTCTGTTAACTTACCTTACTTATATACAATTCCAAAATTTCATAAAACACCTGTTGGATTTCGCTTTATTTGCTCTGCCACCAACACCATTGGAAAAAATCTGAGTGTAAAGCTTGAACAGTTTCTCAAAAAAATTCTTGAACAACTTAAACTTCAACAAATGAATTGGTTCTGGATTGTTAATAATAGTGTTGAAGTCATCAATTTACTTAATATGCTTGATATAAATTACTTAGAAACTTTTGATTTTGAAAACCTCTTCACCAATATCCCACTCATTGAACTTTTTTCCTCTGTTTCAGAACTTTTTAATTCAGTCAAGGATTCCCTTGATTTTAATGAATTGTTTTTTCTTGGTCTTTTTAAATTTTGTATTTTCAATAATTTTTTCAAAAATGGTAATTCATGTATTCTACAAATTAATGGCATAGCAATGGGAGCTAATTTTAGCTCTACATTAGCCAACCTTTTTCTTTTATATTATGAGAGAAAATATTTAATTGACAATCCTTCCTCTACACCTCTTTGTTGCAGATACATTGATGACTTTTTGTGTATAAATTTTCCTAATTTTTCTGAACTTAGCAAAACTATTTATCATAGTTCATTAACGCTCAAAAAGTCCAGTTCTAATCAAAATAGCTTTAATTTCTTGGATATCAACATACAAATTGACTCAAATTGTTCCACTACAATCTATGATAAAAGACGTGAATTCAATTTCACAGTTAACAGCTTACAAGATTTTTGCTCCTGCTTAAGTAAAAAGGTTTTTATTGGCATTATTGTTTCGCAAGCTATCAGAATTAAAAGAATTTGCAATACCATTTCTGCATTTAAGCAAGAATTTTCAGTACTCAAGTACTTACTTTTTAGTAATTACTTCCCTAAAAATCTAGTTGAATACATTTGCTTAAGTATAGCCTTTGATGAGCATTTCGCTTCTTTTGAAACTGTTTAACTGTGTAAATGTATGATACAACCGTGACAAACCATTTTTTATGAATCACTGGGGTGGATGAATTTTTTACACGTGCGAAACAGGCGACTTGGTATGTCTATGGACTGATTTCTGGATTTGTTTTTATGTTTTTAATGTTTTGTTGACAATTGGAATGTTTTTTTATCAGGTTGAACAATGGATTTGGTTTTGTTTACGTGGATTTCAAGGTAAGACAATTTTGTTATAGGCAGGTACTGTCCCGTAGGCTAATTATCGGAACTTGTTTTCCTAATTAGTCGAGGCGAAACCCCCTGCTTTTAGTTTTAGGTTTGAGCTCTAGTTTATTGTTTTTAGCTTAGCAAGTGGTGCGTTTGCCAATTGTTACTCTATATTACACGTACTGGAGCTTAAACATTCTCTTCTAGTTTATAGTTAAAATTTTGGTCTTTTGACCATAATTAATGAATCCTCCACGGCTGATGAGCTCTGGATTCACTCTTTATCTATTCCTACTTAATAGCTGTTTGCACTTTTCCTTTTTATCATCATTTGTTATTTATAATTTGTTTAATATTTAATTCTGTTTGCTTAATTTTATATTTACTTGGGCTTTTTAGTTTTGCTGCATTGCGCATCTATGGGCTCTTGGTGTGGTCTTTTCAATATTTTTCACTTTTATTATTATTATTTTATATATATATATATATATATATATATATATTGTTTAAGCTCTGGTCATTTCTTTTTGAAATAATGTTCATTTTTTGCCCTGCTGTCCCACTGGCACAGAAAATGGCAGTATATTGTATATTTGAGTTGCAGAAAAATGAGAATAGGCAATTACTTTAAAAACTGTACATACACTCCACTTATGATGTGAGTAGTCAATTTCATGAAGCAATATCTTCATATTTTCATAAGATTCTTTCAATATGCAAGGATAAGCTTTGGAAACTGATGGCAGAGCATTTCCACGCACCGGAAGACCACTTCAACTACGGTGATCTTGCGCGAAATTGAAACAATACGGAATGCTAAATGCCATCTGCTCAAGGCCGCACATATAAAACTTATCAAAGAGAATTTGGCTTCTACTCTCTTATTATATTCTATCACTGTAATGAGTAAAAAAATATGCGTCTATGGATCAAATGAATCTAAAAGAAAAATGTAGTAAACTTGTAACTGCTATAAGATAGCCTAAATAATCCGAAATTTATCAATGAATTTTTTTTAAATTGGAGGGTGATAGAAAATTTTTGGAAACATATTCTTTTTCAGCACTTTGAAATGTATAAGAAGCACCCTAAGTACATTGAGGAACAGAAAATTTGTTAACATTTGTTTTTCAGTATAATTAACAGTTTAAAAACATATGTAGACATGCCTAAAAGAGTCCTTTCGATTCAGGGAGCTATTTGTCAAATAATAGATTTATTTTTCAGCTTATAAAAAATGCAAAATGAATGAAATCACATGGTAGTTTCTTTGCAAAACCATGATATTAATGAAAACGGCCTGTAGTATCAAAATGTCACCTCAACTATATCATGGCTTTAAAAATAAATCAGTAACTGCTTTGAAATTCACAAAGAAATAGTCTCTGAATTCTTCAATAAAACTTGTGTGTGTAAAAACTATGGTTATCTTAATAACATCCTATTTTATGATTAAAATATAAATTGATTTATAAAAACTCAAATGTGGTATGGGTTTATTGCCCTGCTATACCTTACCCTTGTGTTATAGTCATTATGACAATGTTTCTAATTTAAACCGCTCATTTTATAGCATCTTGGTGAAATCATATTTGGTTTTGTTTTTAATTCATTTGAAATGTTAAAGATATTTTATGTCTACATTCAAAGAATATTAGTGCATAATATTTATTTAGTAATGGTAGATTAATTGGCCTTAATAAATTCACATTCATTGCTTCCTAAAATCACATTTAATAAGAAATTCATGAAAACTTAGGTATGAAACATTGTATGTAGGGAAGATGGGAGGGGGGGGGGTACTCTATTCAATTTCCTAGCCCCCTCCAAAAGTTATTTCAGTATCTGTCCCTGTAATATGCTACCCTGTCATGAGACTTCTTTTTCTTACAATACTAAAGAAAACAAACTGCTCAATGAACAATACTTAACCATGCATTCAAATAAATATAATAGATGCACAGTATACTTACTTTCCTCCATTGTTCGGCCGACTTTGCTGGCCCCTGTCCAAGTTGGTTGAGGAGGGTCGCCATCTCCTCGTATTTCCGTTTTCTGTCCTGCTTGGTAAAAGTGGCAGTTAGTTTTCCTTTACAAAGTGACGGATTCTCCTCCATGAATTGGATCATACAGGCCATCTGGTCCTTCGAGGCCTTTGATTGCCGCCGCCTTTCTTTGCTGTCCATAACTGAGAGAGAGAACTAACACAAAGGTACGATGTAAATCGAAAAAAAAAGGTATAGCGTCGTCTGCTTAGCATTGCCAAGCCAATGATTACGATACATTCCAATTATAATGCCAATTTTCCATTGGCTAACATAGATTGGAATGAAGGCATGGCTTAGTACATATGGAACCTTCTATATCGGGCAGGATTTTTACACACGTACAGAATATTTGGGCAGAGATTCGAGCAGTTATGGTATGTATGTTAATAACATACGTTGCTAGCGTTTGTTACGATGTTTCCGTATGATGACATCACGATTAACATATATGTTATTTACCTATGGGCAAAGACTACACCTCCAACTTTTCTATAGAAAGCTCGTCATGAGTGGAGTACAATCTGTTCGCACAGAGCCCATATGACAAATTTTTGAGAGGGGAAAGCATAAATGTAGCTTTCAGTAAGAATTTTCGATTTTTTTTGTGCATGTTTATATCAAGGTAAACTTTTACCAGTTAATTTTTAGACAATAAATAAACTTTGAATTCGAATGATTTTCAATATTTCTCGTGAACATATTCGTTATTTTTTATAAATTTTCTCTGCGACTGATCTTAAATGAAGGGCAAATACATTCAGGTCTCTAATCAAAGGGACTGGTGCCAGAAATATGTCCCTTGAATTGTTAAGATTAGAACACAGCTTTTGACTTGGAAATGCTCAAAAAAATGAAAAGGATGTTAACGCACAGCCGAAGCAACATTTAGGACGCGTAGACATTGCGCAGAGTCATCACGCCTTCACTGTATAGTGGCTCCCAAAAGTGTTCGTATACCTTGCAATTTTGTAGTAAAATCAAAATAACGCAAAACTGAATTCGAATATGTAGTCCTTTTTTTTCACACCATTCCTATGCCATTCTGAATAAAACCCAGTAGTTTTTTTCAAAATATTGCCAGATTTTATTTTTGAAATTTGTCAAAAAACGAAGACACAGACAAAAAATACGCCAGTAAAGTCATCGTTACTGAATTATTTTTGAATAAATTCATAATTAAAATTATCATATGTGGTTTTTTTACTATTTTTGCATTGTAATGACAATGTAAAGTCATTTGCATTTAATTTTTTGTTTATTTATTCTCTAATATTGAGCTTATTATTTTTAAATGGCAGGCATACGTTGAAAACAACAAACATGATTTGAAATTTGATTTTTTTCCCTCACAGTAGCCGTAAATTGGTTTGAAATGTCTCTAAATTGGTAAATTTATGCTATTCTATAGTGAAGTGCTTGATAAAATGCTTTAAAGACAAGAATCGGATCGAAAACAAGGTAAGAAAAGGTCAACTGACAAAGTTAACAATGCGTGATTGGAGGTTTACAGTTAAAAAAAAATATAAAAAATACACATTTCAGAACTGAAAAAGTTTCTGCATAATTGAATGAAACATTTTACGTTTAATCTTCACCTAAAATTATTCGCCAAGTTCTCGGATTAGCTGGATTAAATGGGACCTCTTCCCGCAGAAATTTTATTGTTCACGCGAAAAACAGTAAGCTTACGCTTTCCGTCGTAAAATCAATGATAAATAAGCTCAAAACGTTTTGGAACAACGTTGTTAGATCTAAACATGCTAAAACTTGTTGCAGGTACGGGACATTTGATTCAATGTCCTAGATTCTTACTTCATTATTTTACTGAATTTAAAGTAGAGAGACAGCACTTGACTTCAACAAAACTATTTATTAAAAACAAATTAAAAGCATGGTTAGTTTACACACGCGTGAAGAAAATGAAAAAACAAGTCCTGACTACCACAATACTGGCAGTTTTATACATTAGACAACACTGTTGCCACGCCAAAAGTAAAGCCATTAGAAAAACAGAACAAGGTTAATTTGCATAAACATGAAATAAACAACATTAGTAATTAAACAATAACACAAAACATTGAGAATATTCTAAAATTCAAATTCTCTATTTTCAGTTCTAACAAACGTCTTACTTATAGATGAAAATTAATTCCACATTTTGTGTTAAATTGTTGTATAATCGTAAATGGAAGAAAAAAATATGGAATTTAATCTTAAGAACTTAGTTGGATCAGCTAATCAGGACGGTGAAGGTTAATGTGACCAGATGTCCCGCTTTCGGCGGGACAGTCCCGCTTTTTGTCTTACTGTCCCGCCAAAGTGTCCCGCTTTGTCAAAAAAGTCCTGCTTTTTTTTGTTTAAATTTAGTCACACAAGAAGTATAAAATACAATCTAGATTTTTTAAACACTTTTTCGATTTTTTGCTGTCAGTAAACGTAAGAACGCCATGTAAAATGTTATTCTTTAATGTTTAATACGCTGAACACCATGATTTGGATTGAAGAGGAGGAGCAAGTACAACTGAAAATAATAATTTTGATTAATAAATTTGTTGTGTGATGCAATATTCTTTACATCAATACCATTAAATTATTTTCAATTCGAGTTCTTTATTGGTACATTTGAGTTATTTCTTGGCATTTCTCTGTTACGTAAAATATTAAGCCTGTAGGGAAAAAAACTACTCTCTACCCCCCCCCCCTCCTCCATCATGTGTCCTGATTTTTAGCTTGTAAAATCTGGTCACATTTGTGAAGGTGTTCTTGTGTGAGGGTGCATCTTAGCATCAGGACTTGGAAATTTTGAATTTTTTGATGAAATAATGAATTATGCTGTTCATTTAAGTATTTTAAAAAACAATTTTAAACTATCAGCCCAAAATTTGGTACTCGGAAACAACTTTGTTTTTTATCAGGATAACGATGAGAAGCACACGTTTGCGTTTCGTGCCTCAAAATTTGTCCTTAAGCTTAGAAATATATCCTCAGTCGCCAGATTTAAACTTAATGGAACATATTTGGAGATATCTGGTGGCTAGATTCCGAAAATACACCATTAAAACGAAAAGTGAACTAGAAACAGTAAGATTCGAAGTGCGGCTGAACACTTACTCAGAAATTGCACAAAAAAAGAAAGAAAAAACAATGTAATCTATTCCCAGACGTTTATAAGCTGTTGTTGCTATTGCATGATAATCTACTAAATAATAACTTAGTAAAAAGTTAATAATTTACTAATTTTTTGAAATTTTTTCAAAGCGTACAAAGACTTTTGTGAGATAAAATTTCCAGCACTTTTTGGTTTTTGATTTTTTAAAAATTAAGTTTTAATATTTTTTTAAAAATGATCATGTAGTTTTGTTGAAAATTGATCATAGATCTTATAATTAAATACCTATTCCGAAATATTAATTCTAACCAATGAATAAGGGCCTATTTCATTGAGAGTCGTAGGTGTATGAACACTTTTGGGAGCCACTGTATATGACTTTCTGGCCAGGACCCACACCCTATAGTTTCCCTAGCTTCCCTACAGTCCTAACTTGGTTCTTGCTGACTTTTTATTGTTTCTGCAGTTAAAAGAAACCATGGAAGGACATGGTTAGAAGCATCCAGGCACATGTTTCATTGGCTCTAAAGGACATTCCGAAAAAGGCCTTTTAGGCATGGAAACACCACCTCCAACAGTGTATGAACGAGAGGGTGCTATTTTGAAGATTTTTGATTCCTTGTACAAATATAATTTATCAATTATTTTTTATGAATTCGGTCATATTACTTATGGAACCTTTATGGAATTACCATGTACTTTCGCTCTTGAGAAGTATAATACAGTACTGAAAAATTAGCTGAATATTGCCTTTACCAAACAAATTTTATAGATCCTGACCAAGGACCCACACAAAGAACATATTAGCAAAAAAAGTTCAAATAGGTAGCTATCAAAAGAGCATATTGGGACATTTTTTTTTTTTTTTGACACAAAAATTATTTCTCTCATGCCCATGTTATGGAGATATAAAATCTTTATGGAGATATAAAGTCCGAGAAAATTTTAAGAACATTACCAATTTTAAAGATCAGAAATTGAAAAAAAAACACCCAACTTCACTATCTGGGTTCGGCAGGATAGGACATCCTACTGCAAAGCATGTGAAAGACGCTTTAAATTACTCATCTATACTCGCTAAATTTGGTGACTTTTCTAAAATTTTAGAAAAATTTTAGACCACATATTTCGATAATGTGGACATTAATAACATACACACATTAATTTTATCTTTCTGAGCTTGTTTGAATTCATTAATCAAACAAATTTTTTCAGTCCATTCCTTTTTTTTTTTTTTTTTTTTTTTGCAAAATAAATCCAAAATTGTCCTGCATGCCAGAAAATTTTAATTTCCTGGTATGCTGGTTGGCTTCACCTACTTCTGACGTGCCAAATGGTGACGAGTAATTGGGTACATTTTTAAAAGGAAATATCCATCATACTATTTTTTCTACTATTAGCGATATATGTACTAATATTTCGCTTTTTTGAAAAAATAATTTACTACGTCCAAGAAAAAATGGCTCTCATTTCCAGAAAGGCTGCCAGCTCTGATCTAAAGTATTGAATTCAGTTGGGTAATTTTGAATTAAACATAAATGCTTGCTTTAGTGCAAATCCAGTTTTACTTCACAGTTGATATGTTTACCATGAAGGGAATTTCTAATTAGAAAAAGCTTAGATAGAGTGACAATCTGTGAATATTTACAAGTCATAAAATTACAACATTCATTCAAATACAAACAAGACTGAAAGAAACACATAACAGGAAAACGTGCTTGTAAAAATGATGTTACATAAAGAATAGAAACCTTACCTAAAAAATCAGTATTTAGCAGAGCAAACAAATACAATGGCACACGAAAAAAATCTGGAATCACAAATTTTCGTCAAAATTAAGCTGCTGTATTTAGCCTATAGTAAAAAAAATTGTAAATATTATGACATAGCTTTTTCCACAGATGGGAATTACAAATAGAAATAGGAAAAAAGCTAAATTTATCATTTAAATAAGCAAGGTTCGTAGAATGTGAAGACATTATGAATATCAGTTAAAACCTTTATATAGTTTTGTCAGTTTTCAGATCTTTTGAAATTTTAAAACGCAAAGAATATGATGCAGTATAAATAGGACTAAAAGAAATTCTTAAAAAGATATTTGAAAATTTTAAAGTATTGAGCTACCCCCCCCCCCCCCTCCCTTCTATAAAATGACTCATTTTGTCTGTTGCTTAACTAATGAACTAAACGGAACATTATTACACCAAATACATTATTACATGTTAACTAAACAGTCCCTATGCATTGGCATACCATGGTTATACAGTAAAACCTGTCTACAACGATACTGTTGGGACCTAAAAAAAATATCGTAATAAACAGGTTATTGTTATAGACAGTTTGATTATTCAAGCTGACATTTTGCTGGGACCAAAAAAAAAAAAATTTGTTAAAGACAGGTTATCGTTATACACAGTATAGTTATAGACAGTATTGTTACACACAGGTTTTACTGTAGAAGGATTCATTGTTGCATATGACATAGAGAGGTATTTACTGCTTTTTATCAGAGTTGGTAAAAAACGTTTTTTTCCCCCTTTGAAAAACAAAAATTTTTTTAACCAGGTTTTTTTTGGTTTAAACCAGGTTTATTTGGTTTTTTCACTATTTGTAAGAAAAACAATTTTATTTTAAGAAAATCATGAGAATTTTATCAATTAACTGGTAAGGAATGTCTAATATTCATATTTGTACCTAATTTCTTCGCAATTAATTAAATAATTAAGAGTAAAATCTTGTAATTCCATTTCATCATACGTATACATTTCTATTGGAGAATATTGTTAGAAAATCTTTAACTATTATAAAAAATACAATACGTAAATGGGCCTTGGTATAAATAATGAAAAATTAATTTACTGTGATAGTTCAGACAATATTAACTACTACAAATAAGCAAGACTAAATTCATCACAAGTCTGATGTTCATTACAGAACTTTAAAAATAAAAAGATTGAAGAAAAAAAAATACTGTTACAAATCCTGTAAATAGTAATTATTGTAGTAACGTAACCTGTAAATAGTTTCCCGTAATGACTATACAACCCCTATACATATGGCTAAAGTATACAACCCCCCTATTTCTTTTTTTGTTCATTGATAAAATTTGATAACGGTCTACTATTTTCCAGAAGCGTTTGGAATATTTGAGAGATTTCTTTCGATGTTTATAAAGGCGTCCCGCGTGATAAAAACTTGAGTTTCGATTGAGAATTTGTGCTGTGAATGTATTAGATCTGTTTATTGCGAGGCATTTCGCTGTGTTGTTTTTCGTATTTGGAAGTAAATACGTGTGTAACCGTTGAGTTTACGGTTTGTGTGATATTTGCTTAATTGCTGATGATTAATTTAGCAGTTGTTGACGATCTTTCCTGTACATACTGTAAATAAATTCTCTGTGTTTTTAATCAAGAACTGTGTCGTCCTTTCAAGAAATTTGGAAGTCTCACCGAATCCGTTACAATTTGGCGCCCAACGTGGGGCTTCTTCTAGACTTTCTTGGAGTAAGTGTGACTTTGGACATTTTTTCATAAAGACTGTTTGAATTTATAGACTCTGTTTTTATGGTGATTACTCGCGCAATGGATGATCAATTAAAACAACTTCTTGACGCAATCAATGCTGTGAAAAGTGACTTGACTGAAAGTTTTGCGGTTAATCAAGACCAATTAAAAAATGAATTAGCGACTAACCAAGAACTGTTAAATAGTGATTTAACTGCTAAAATTACTACAAGTCAAGATGAAATGAAAAGTGACCTAACGTCGATGAAAACCATGATGGAGAATCAACTAACCGCCATAGGAGATAAAGTCGATGCTCTGGAAGAAAAATTTGATACTGTGGAAGAGCGCATCATCAATGTGGAAAATAAGTTGGAAGAAGAAGACAAGAAATTGACTTCATTTAAGGAAGAAATAATTAAGGACATGGAAAGGAGATTGGCGACCGCGGAAAGCAGCTCTGTACAGTTTGGCGCTCCCACATCGGTTGCTCGACCGTCCATTAAACTTGCCACATTTGATGGGAAAACTTTGTGGCAGGTTTACAAAACTCAATTCATGATAGTGGCGGAAGCGAACGGATGGGACTCTGCTACCAAGGCCTGTCATCTTGCAGCATCCCTGAGAGGTGACGCAGCAGACATTCTCCAGACCCTTCCGGACAGCCAGCGCCTGGATTTCGCCGCCCTTACATCTGCGTTGGAGCTTCGCTTCGGTGAGAAGTGCCAGAAAGATTTCAGCCGACTCCAGTTGAAGTCCCGTTTCCGG
Organism: Uloborus diversus; assembly: GCF_026930045.1. Taxonomy (NCBI): domain Eukaryota; kingdom Metazoa; phylum Arthropoda; class Arachnida; order Araneae; family Uloboridae; genus Uloborus; species Uloborus diversus. The sequence continues at coordinate 156,284,190 of NC_072732.1, read as the reverse complement.
AAAACCGGGGAAACCCTGCAAGAGCTTGCGGCGGACATCGAGAGACTGTCTCATCTTGCTTTTTGCGTCTGCCCTGCAGATGTTCGAGACAAACTGGCACTCAACTACTACATCGACAGGGTTCGAGATCCGGAAATTCAGAAAGCTCTACGGATGGCGGATGTCAAAGACCTCTGTTGTGTATGCGATGAGATACAAGGCCGCCCAAGAAGCAACCCGTGTGGATTGCCAACTAATCCGGACTCAGGAAGCTGAAGAGTCTGATTCCAGGTCGTCCCACCTCGCTGAACTTGAGAGACAACTCGGTGACTTGGCAAGACATCTGAGCACCATAACAGCCCAAAAGAAACAAGAGCAGAAGTGCTGGAAATGCGGTAGTGAAGGATATCTGCGAAGGAATTGTCCGGCTCGCCAAGCTACGCGAGGGAAGGAAATCACCACCACCAGAGCTCTGCAGATTTCCTCTTCTAGTAGTGGCAGTGATGAACTTTTCATTTACGCACATGTAAATGGGAACCCCTGCAGACTGATTGTCGACACTGGAGCCAATGTGACAATCATTAGGACAGATGTGGCTCGTGAATTTGGATTGAAACTGCTGTGGACATCGCCACGAGTAACTCTCCAGACTGTGACAGGTGACAAAATCGAGATTGACGGTAAAGTGGATTTGGAAATAGTGTTTGGGAATGCCACCTACCATCATACGGCATTCATCGCTAATATCACAGACTCCTTCATTCTCGGATTGGACTTTTTGAAGAAATATAAACTTCACTCTCGACTTCAAGACTAATGAGCTGCACTCGGTGAGAGAAGACATAGCCGTTTTCCCTGCAGAAAGTGATGTAAAATCCGCTCATCAAATAATAGCCCAAACAGATTCATCGATTCCCTCAAAGTCAGAATCATTAATACCTGGCTCCCTTGAAGAAAGCAATAGTTTTCGATTTGGACTCATTGAATACCCTAACTTAAGCAATAACCTAAAAGGAGTGCTGGTAGCATCTACGCTTGTGGATATTTCTAAGGATGTAATTCCTGTGAGAGTCGCCAACGTGAGTGAAAGGCCAAGGAATATTCGGAAAGGTGAAGTGTTAGCAACTTGTACTCCAGTAAACTGCATCATTAGAAGAATCAATTCCCCCGAGACTGTGTCTTCTGAGTCCTTGACATCGAAGTTAATTGGGAGTGCGCCATTATCGAAAGATCAAAGAACTGCTGCGGAACATTTGGTGGACGACTTCAAGCATCTGTTTTCATCTACATCGGAGGATGTGGGCCGGACGAATTTAACGCAGTATAGGATCTACACTGGAGAACACCTCCCTATTAAACAGCATCCAAGATGACTACCGTTCACCAAGAAGGAAGAGGTTGAAACCCTCCTGAAAGAGATGAAGGAGAATGATGTAATCAAACCCTCATCCAGTCCTTGGGCCTCTCCCATCGTCTTGGTCCGAAAGAAAGATGGCTCCACCAGATTTTGTGTCGATTACCGACGGCTGAATGAAATCACCAAGAAAGACAGTTACCCTCTTTCACAGATAGACGACACCTTGGACACTCTTTCCGGACACAAGTGGTTTTCGACCCTGGACTTGAAGAGCGACTACTGGCAGGTTGAGATACACCCTGATGACCGAGAGAAGACAGCGTTTACAACTGGACAAGGCTTATGGCAGTTTAAAGTGATGCCCTTCGGCCTCTGCAATGCACCAGCTATGTTCGAGCGTCTTACGGAGACAGTGTTAAGAGGACTTTCCTACGAATCCTGTCTGGTCTACTTAGACGATATCATCATCGTGGGACGCAGTTTCGAAGAACATCTGGCAAATCTTAGGAAGGTGCTGCAGAAGCTTAAGGAAGCCAATCTGAAGTTAAGCCGTCCAAATGTAATTTGTTTCGCCGGGAAGTGAACTACCTTGGTCACATCATCTCTTCTGAAGGTGTACAAACCGATCCAGAAAAGGTATCTGCGGTCAAAAGTTGGAGTCTTCCCGAAAACATCCATCAGCTGCGAAGTTTCCTGGGGCTCTGCACGTACTACAGGAAGTTTGTAAACGGTTTTTCCAACATTGCACGACTCTTGCATAAGCTGACGGAGAGCAAGCAAAAGTTTTAATGGTCCAAAGAATGCGAAGATGCATTTCTACGACTGAAGGAGGCTTTAACATCAACGCCTATCCTCAGCCTGAAAAATCCTTCATCCTGGACACTGATGCGAGCAACGAGGGAATCGGAGCTGTTTTATCCCAAGAAATTGACGGAAATGAACATGTCATCGCTTACTGGAGCAAATGCTTATCAAAGTCAGAGCGAAATTACTGCGTCACCAGAAAGGAGTTACTGGCCATAGTGAAAGCTGTAGAACACTTCCATCATTACCTCTACGGCCGAAAATTTCTGCTTCGGACAGATCATGCCTCGTTAACTTGGCTTTTGAACTTCAAGAATCCAGAAGGCCAGATAGCCAGGTGGATACAGCGGCTCCAGGAATATGACATGGAGATCAAGCACCGAAAAGGGTTGTCTCACGGTAATGCAGACGCTTTATCAAGAAGACCCTGTCCTGAGAACTGCAATTATTGTTCCCGAATCGAGAAACAGTATGGAACGACTAGCCCTACTGCCTATCAGGTGACAGTGACTCCAACATCATCAGAACCTGATCCATGGAGTGATGACCAAGTTCGAAAAGATCAACTTGAAGACCCCGACATAAAACCAATTTTAGAGTTCATGGAAAGTGACAGTCGACGCCCTAGCTGGCAGGACGTTTCCATCTTCAGTCCTGCAACAAAAAGATACTGGGCTTTAATGGAACTCACTCCATTTACGGAACGGCGTACTGTACCGAAAATGGGAATCTGATGGCGGCAAAACATCTAGGTGGCAGTTACTACTTCCCCAATCAAGGATTTCAGGTGTTCTGAAAGAAATACATAGTAGTGCGACTGGAGGACATTTTGGTGTCTTGAAAACCCTCAATAAAGTTCGGAAGCGCTTCTTCTGGAGCAAGGCGAAGGATGACGTGGAGAAGTGATGCCATTCTAGTGACGCCTGTGCTGCTCGTAAAGGACCGAAGAAAAGAAGCAGAGGGACGCTACATCTGTACAATGGGGCAATGTTACAAATCCTGTAAATAGTAATTATTGTAGTAACGTAACCTGTAAATAGTTTCCCGTAATGAATATACAACCCCTATACATATGGCTAAAGTATACAATCCCCCTATTTCTTTTTTTGTTCATTGATAAAATTTGATAACGGTCTACTATTTTCCAGAAGCGTTTGGAATATTTGTGAGATTTCTTTCGATGTTTATAAAGGCGTCTCGCGTGATAAAAAGTTGAGTTTCGATTGAGAATTTGTGCTGTGAGTGTATTAGCTCTGTTTATTGCGAGGCATTTCGCCGTGTTATTTTTCGTATTTGGAAGTAAATACGTGTGTAACTGTTGAGTTTACGGTTTGTGTGATATTTGCTTAATTGCTGATGATTAATTTAGCAGTTATTGACGATCTTTCCTGTACATAGTGTAAATAATTTCTCTGTGTTTTTAATCAAGAACTGTGTCGTCCTTTCAAGAAAGTTGGAAGTCTCACCGAATCCGTTACAATGCAAATTATGTAATTTATTTATCTGATGTATCAGTGACAACAATTATAGTTAAACAGGATAAGTAGGTTTTAAGAAAATCATTATGCTTTCTGTTATAGACATTATTTCTTCTCATTTAATGAAAATTTAGGAATGCAATTTTTTTTTTTTAAACAAAAAAATAATTAATTAAAAGCCTCAGTATGAAAATACTCTTTTAATATATCTTAATGATGAAGATGGTCATAAAAATTAATGTTTATTGATTCTTCCACCATTCATACATACTTCTTTTATTATATTGGGATAAAAAAGTTTTTGAAAGGTGGAAATTTGGCATTATTTTCTTTTCTTTTTTTTTTTTTTTTCAATGAGAGCACTGAGTTACCTGAATATTTTCAGTTTTCATAATTTTATATATTTTCTTTTCTTGCTCCGACTGCATCCTCTATCGGGGATGCAAAAAGTGTGAAGGTATAAGCAGAATTTGATGCCTACTTGAAGTGAGCAGTTCTCAAAAGGTGAGAACAAAAAAGTTAACTTTGAGCAATTTCAAAAAATTTCAAATTTGACATCAATTTTGCTTTTATTGTATAGTATGCATACCTAGAACACAATATATGAACATTAAGAGACAGCAGGTATTTGTAAAAATTGTTAATTAGCAAATTAAATCAGCAGTCTGTAGATAACAGATTTTGGACTTTGTTGTCCTGTAGGTAACAGATTTTGGACATCATCATAATGTAAGTTTCACCATTTTTGACAATTGTTAATCTGATTTTTAACTTTTCCAATGAAAATTTTATGTACTACTTTTTGAATTTTTCAATTTAATAATAGAGGATATTAATGAAGTACTTGAATGGCTGTACATCCTGCTCTTTACATATAATAAAAGTTTTGGAATGATTTTGAAGTGGATGAAAGGTAAAAAAAAAAAGCTTCAAATTAAAAATAATACAAATGTAAAAAGTGACAGCAGTTTTAATAATGAATACTTTTTCTAATGTCATAAGAATTAAAACGAAGTCTAAAAAAAATTACTGAAAAAAGAAATTCGTATTTCTATTTGGAGATTGTTAAATTATGTTTCTAAAAGAAAGAGAAAAAAAAAATTCTAAAAAAAAAGGAGGGGGGGAGGGAGAAAAATTGCTAGCGCAGGTGATAAAGTCGCCAAAACTGGTGCAGCTGACGATAAGCTACATTTGTCAAACTGGAATTCCCCCTCTGGTAGCCTTTAGCTTATCGTATACTGTGTTGTCGCCGACGGAGGTTTGCTTGACGATTTTAGCACAAAATGGCCTTTGTTACGATCATAACCAGCCATGTTTCTACTGTAATTTATGTACTGTTCAATGTGTAACGTATTAATTATGCAAAACAACAGTGGATTAAAGAAGATAACATTATAATAACCTTTTTTATTGAGGTTAGAAGACAGAGGATCATCAAAAATTATGAATGAACGGTCAGAATTATCGGCGTCAAGATTGTAACACCATTTGGACATCTCACATGTATGTTTAAGAAAAATTATTTTTCTTCTAAGATACTGCATAAAAGTTTATGAAAACACTTTTAAACAATTAAAAATTGATTCTGAGGATCGAAAAATACCTTTAAAACATGTAAATCATAAATTCAGTTCTCAAATAATAGCATTGTCAAGATCGTAACTTTTGGACATACATCAAACTTCCAACTTCCATTTTTTCCAAAATTGTTTACAACATGAATAATGTCTTTAAATTTTTAATTTGTTGAAAATATTATCAAAAAAGTATTCAGTTTGAGATTCATGGCCTTAATTTCTTTTTGAAACGTATGGAAATAATTTAAAATAAATTTTTTTAATGGTACATTTGCTCAGTTAACGTTTTGGTATGTCCAAAATTGTACCTTTTAGCAAAGAAAATATTTTTTTAAGGGGTTTGAAGAGCATTTTTTCCTTAATTTATGTCAATTCTTGTCTCTATACAGTATTATAATTTAACTCAAAAATTTTTGAGTTAATTAAAATGAAAGTTATTTGATGTTGAAGCTTTAAAGTTGAGGTCTGTGTTTTCTCCCACCTTTTGAGAACTGCCCAAGTGTTCTTGGACTTTAGTTATTTTTTCTTTTTTGTCATTTAAATATTCTAGCGTTAAAATTTATATACACTATGCACAGGGGCGGCAAATAGGGGGGCAAGAGAGGGCGGTCGCACCCCCAAATTTTTTACTAAGAAAAATAAAAAAAGGGTAAATTCAGTTCAGATAACTTAGAAAATCAATTGCCTGCATTTTTAGAACAGAAAAACTGATGGAGAATAATGGTTTGCCTTAACTAGAGAAGTAATCTCTTCATATGGATTAAATATTTAAAAGTTGTGTAATCTATGTTATGATGGTGCATCTTGTATGAGATGCCCATACAGTGTTGAGACTGTGCAATTTTTACACGTAAACTCCATGTCATTTTGCATAAATTTCATGCTCATATTATAACTTAATGTTTAGCTAGTAAGTGTTCAATGTTTCCCTGTACTTGAAACACATTTTAGCAACTTGAAAAACTTCCCACATCAAAAGATACTTTCGCATCAACAAATATATTTTCAAGCTCTTTACTTGACAATCTCTGAGTGACACGAATGGTATTTAAGAGTTAAACTAGAGACGTACCGAGTAGCACTTTGGCCGAGTAGCCGAGTACCGAGTACTCAGCCGAGTATCGAGTTACCGAGTACTCGGTCTTTCACTACTCGGCCGAGTTACCAAGTAAGAATTGAAGAACCACCGACACACATGTGATGAATTTTGAACTTATTGGAATAGTAGTATAGACATCCTTGTCTATATAATAGTTTTTAAAACTAAATTCCTGTTGAAATTTAATTACGCATTATATATACAATATTTTTTGTGTCAAAAATTTTAGAAAAAAATTATTTTTAAAATTAAAAATAAATAAATAAAAGGTATGATTAATCAAGTTGGAATTAAAACAAATTACAGTAAAATCCCTCTAATGCGGACACTAACGGAACAAATTTTTTTGTCCGCAATATAGAGGTGTCCGCATTACAGGGGTTTAATAATGTTATTTGCATTGAAACTGGGGAATTAAAAATTGTCCGCATAAGAGGAGTGTCCGTTAGGAGGGGTTTCACTGTATACCAATCAATTATAGTTCTAGTCCGCCAAACATAAATAATTTTTAAAAGCAGATATAACAAATGTGCAGGAACACTGCAGACACACGTTTCGCCTCCCCCCCCCCCCCCCAGTACAAGGAACGTTTTTTGCAGTGCATAACATGTGAGTTAAAGAATGTAAAGACATTCGACAAAAAAATCGGACTTTTGTCGGATGCCTTTAAATCTACGAGCTCCCATTTTGGGCATTGAAAAAGGAATTCCTTGTAATGCCAAAACACATGTCTGCAGAGTTCCTGCATTGTGCTTTTAACATTGTTTTATTTCCTTTTATTTTTTAAGCAAAGGTATTTTTACATTTTTATTACTAATTTTTGTTTGTAGCAAAAAATTCATTTTTAATATAAAAATTCCATATTTTCTATGCTTACCTTTTTTGCGTAATTTTTAATAAACAAGTTTTATTAACTTTGGAGACATTAAAATAAAGATTTATTCCATTAAAGCATTACAAACTTCATTATTCTCAAAATTTAAATTTGATTTATAAATTTTAATTGTAAATGATTGCAGAATATAATGCTTGCTCTTTTTTTTTATAAATTTTAGTATCTGTCTTGGACAATATTCAATTTTTTGCAACTACTCGGTATTGGCCGAGTATCTGATCAGAATTTGGCCGAGTAGGCCGAGTAGTTACCGAGTACTCGGTACGTCTCTAAGTTTAACCTATAAAAGCTCCCTGGAAGAATTACTGGAAAGCGACCTTCTCAATGATAGAAAATCTAATGTTATTTTAATATGAATGACTTTGTTTGAATTTTTGTTTACTTTATTTTCTGCGGAGTGCTTTCTGAACAATGCTACACTCTATCATAAAAATTTCAATCTTAATTATTGGATAGACAATTGAAACTCATCGTAATTTTCGCACTAATGGATACATGAACCAAGTGTAGAAACTTCGTGACAGAATATTTTATAACAGCTTTTACTGTATGCCAATGTAGAAGAGGTGACAAAACCCACATGAAGTTGTAGTCAAAATATTAAATTAATATTTTGAATAAAATAATTAATTCAGTTTCTCAAGAAATTGAGGCAGGATTTGATGAGATACATTTCTCTTTGGTTTTAAGTTCAATATTGTGTAAGTTGGTTATAGAAAACAAAAAAGACAATATTACACCATAGATCTTTAAAAGGGATAGATAGGCCTTTCTCCTACAGCGCAGCGTATTTCGCCCGGAGAAAGTGGGGTCATCATGATTCTTCCGAGAATCACGTGATCAAGGGACATCGTGTCCCCCTCTTCTCGGGCAGCAGTGATATAACAATGCGAAGCGTCGTTAAAAGTCTAGGATTGTCTGAAGATTTTCATTATACTTATGCGAGAAATCTCTATATGCGTGAATCTGAGATTTTCTAGCGAAAGAGGGTTTGATGAATTTTATTAAAAAATAAAGACATAGTGAGTAACAGAAATCTTTCTTTCTGCTAAAGGCAAAAAAAGTCCCCATGCAGAGTCGAAATTAAGAATATTTTAAGCAATTTACTATAGATACCGAGCATTATATTAAATCACTAAAAACAAGCGATGGAAAATTAGTTATAGCATGTCCGCGAAAAACTGGATTTTTAGGTTTCCTAATTTCTATGAAAAGTGCGCTGGGAACATATGAAAAGTATGTAGGTGCCTGAATTCCAGTTCTAAACTGCGTAATGACTTATAAGCTTACTCAGGATCACCTTGAAACTTTTTTCAATGCGATCAGGATGTGAAGGGGGATTCAACAATAATCGTCGTATAATTTCGAAGTGCGAAAAAAAGATTATTCATTCATACGGAAATTAAAGAGTCCAGTTCTTCAAATTGCGCTGATTTTGACAACCTTCAAATGCTACAATTAAATTTGAAGCGTAACAAAAATGCTTTGAAAGAAAGCCTTTTCTTCCTTTGACGACAGATTTGGAAAATTCAGAAATCAGCTCAATTAACATGACGCAGTATATTAATGGTGTTTCTGACTACGCTGGATTTTTTGTCCGGCAAATGCACTCTGTTGTGAACTGCGACGACTGCAACGCAGCTTCACTACAACAAATCAAAAAATAGACCTAATAAAATTTAAGAATTTTGGGACACATTCAAGTATGATAACTTATTGCAAGATTGCAGCCATTGAAATATGTACATTTGTGAAGAACAGCTGAGCGAGAATGTGAAAAAGTTTTGGGAGTAAAACACAAAAATATAATGTTACTCATGAGACCACAAGAGTTATGCGAAAAATTTGCAATTCCGTTTTTCTAAGTTTAAATAAGCATATGTTGGAAACAGAAGCAGCAGATTTTCTCGTTAAAAAGTTTATAAAATTAATCGTTACTAAATATTTAAGCGTTAGAATGTATCGCGCAGTCAATTCAAACAATGAAAATAATTCACAAAGACCAATAAGTAGGAAAATAACAAAATTAATATTGTTAAGGGACAATAATCACTAGTTTTCTTCACCCTAGAGTTTAAATTGTCAAAATTATCATAGTCCTTGGGACGAAAAAAAAAGAAGAAAAGAAAAATTGGGGAGAGGGCGGAAGTCAAATGACCATTCATGTAGTTTATAATTGCAAATAATTTATTTTCTGAGTACTTAAAAAAAAAAAAAGTTGCGTAAAAATTAGGAACAAACCAAAGTTATTGGTTTGGCTTATATAGTGTTGGTGCGAAACGCATGCGAATATTAGAATATTATTTAATTGAGTTGATATTCGATATTATTTACATTTGTATTTCTAATTGGTTTATGGTTTTAGATCGGGTTTTATGTTAAATTGTTGCACTGGCTTCAAAAGTTGTCGGAAAAAGCACGCATTGAAACTATTTATCTGTATTTGAAAAATTTGATTGAAATAAAAGAAAATTTATAAGGTCAATTTTTGTTTAAGATTTTTGAAGACGTCTTTTTCTACTCAGTATTTAAAGCACTTGAAAAAAAAGTTTAAATAGCTTGTGCGCCTGCTTCAAAAGTTATGATGGGAAAAAATCTAATGGACCATTCCATGAAAAAGGTGTCATTTTGTCCCGCATTTCATTAAAACATAATAACTTAAAAAGGTAACAAAGAACATTTTTTGCAAAAGTACAACATTTGCGATTTCTTAATGAAAAAAAAATTGCTACCTTTTTTAATTATTACTTTTAGTGACAAATATGAGGTGTTACGTGAGGGACAGAGTGTTCCCTTTTTCTTTAATAATGGGTAAAATGCTTTAATTTAACCCATGCTTAAAGGGGGGTTTAACCCATGCTTAAAGCATTTAACCCATGGGTTAAATGCTTTAATTTCCCTTAATTGTGCAAATGATCGCGGCGCAAAGTGATTCTGTTCGATAAGGGAAACAGTTTCTTGTGAGGGGAGTCCCTTGATCACGTAATGTCCAACGGGGGATGTTGACGCGCGCTCTGAGGAGAAAAGTGGGGAGAAGGCACATCTATTCTATTTTAAGATCTATGTATTACACTTATACACTAATGCAGCCAGAAATTCCTTCTGGAGGGGGTTTTTTGATCAAAAATACCTTCTGCAGGGGGGGGTTGATGAAAAATATGTTCTGAAGGGGATTTTTTGATCAAAACAGCCCTTTCATATGCATAAACTACTATGTTAGAATTTACGTTTACGTTAAAACCAATGGCTCTGCGGGGTGATTTTACCCCCCCCCCCCCCTCGCTGTGCCACTGCACTTACAAGAAAAATTTATAGCATGAAGGTAGAGTAATTGTTTTGTGAATTACGATTATACTTTTTAATGACGCAAAATAAATACTAGCCCAATTTAAAAAGCTTTCTTGGTTATTTTAAAGAGAAATCTGGAGGAAGTGTGTTTTTTAACATAACTTTCTTGCTTCCATTGTTTTTGGTCTATTTTAATCTGGTCAGTCATTTTAAAGATGACTATTGTGTCTCAGGAGGTTAGAGAATTACTTTTGAAGTGAAATGTGGCAAGCAAGACCTTTATCTTTAGCTATACTGGGAATTAAGCAAAACACTGGAAATTGAGTAAATATAGTTACAAAATTTTCTGTTCTTCCTGACCCCAAGAACAGCAGACTAAAACTTTGCTAAAAAATAAAAACTAGTACCGAGATATTTTGTGAGATAACTTGTTACAAAATAAATTTGAAGCTTTCTTCACAAAAATTTTAATTGTTCTTAACAAGCCTAATTATTCTTAACATTAAAACCATTTTATTAATCCTTCCTGTTAACCGTACTGAGGAAATTCATGTTCAAGAAACTTGACCCCCCCCCCCCCCCAAAACGAAATGCTGAAATACCGCCCCTGACTATTAGGGTGGAACGAAAAAAACAAAGTTTTTATTTTCGAGTCGTAATAGTGCGGAAAAGTTGCGATTCGTAAAGACTTACAAAATAAAACAAAAATTTTAAAAATCGAATAATATCTTCCGATCCCGCAACGAGCCTAAATATTTGAAAAAATGGAAAATTTCGTGTTTTCTTAGTGATTTTTCAAAAATTTTGTTTTAATGCTTCTTTTTAAGGCTCTAAGATGGAAAAGTTACGATTGGTAAAGCCTTCAGAAATAAAAAAAAATTGAAATCGAATAATACCTTCTGATCCGGAAACAAGCCTAAAAAATCGAAAAAGTTGAGAATTTCAGGTTTTTTCCGAATTTTTAACATTTTTGGTTCAATGTACTTTTTCAGGCTGCAGAACGGAGAAGTTACGTTTAGTGAAGACTTCAAAGCAAAAAAAAATATCTTTTTGAAATAAAACAATATCTTCCGATAGCGCAACGAACCGACATGTTTGAAAAAATGTAAACTTTAAGCCTTTTTTCAGCTTTTTTTTAAATTTTAGTTTAACGATCCTCATAAGTTAGGTATGAAATACTAATGGATGAACGTTTGTTTATAAAACAAATGTGATAGTTTAGTATTAGCCTCCCTGTGAAATTGTCCACATGGCCCTTTAATCCTGCGAGACTCATATTTGTTTATGCCGCTCAGTACAGTGTATGCATCTAATATACCCCATTAGCGCCTCACGATCTTGAATTTATGAGCTTTTTAGTTGGCTTGTGTCTATAGGTATCTTACTTAAATGAATAAAGCAGTCATGCTGGAATCAGTATTTCTAAATGTTTCTAATGTGCGTGTGAAGTCAATTTGCTCTGCTAAACGTGTTTCAATCATGAATCCATCTTTGCAGAAAAGAATTACGAGAAAGTCCTTTCAGTGCCCTATATTTGGCCACCCGAGAGATTTGCCAACAAACAAGCTCCCTACTAATAAAAATGTACTTCAAAGTTGCTTTCAAGAGAGATTTGAGTTAGCTAGAAAAGTCAATAACACGAAAGTGAGTTTTTCCATTGTTAAGGACATAGTGGCGCAAAAAGTTTAAATGTATCTTTGATAAGGCCTCGATTCCTACAGTTTCCCTGAAAAGAATTGCTCAGCTCATTGATATCTTCTACAAAAATTTCTCAATTTCATGAGATCTTACAACCGAGACAAGGATAAACCAAAGTTTAAAGAAAGGATTGATAAATTTAAAAGTGAAGCAAGGAAACTCTTTGACGTCTCTGCGTGTAAGTGCGTAATGAATGTTATTTGCACTTGTAAAAAGACCCTAGACATTTGTGAATGTCCAATTTACATGAAATGTACGTGTGAAAAATCTAGAAAGATACCGATCTCTGAACATAGATTTCTATCTTCAGAGGAAACATGGCATAGGAAAAACTGGAACTTTGGACCAAAAGGAAACAAAAAGGTTGAAAAAAAGATTTCAAAGAAAAGCCTATGCCTTAAAACGAAAAGTTACTGAGTGCGTTTCAGTCATAAAGATGAATCTGATCTTTCAAATGAAAAATAACCAAGTGACATTTATTTTGAGATGTTACATGCCGGTCTGGTTTGAAATAAAGAACCGCAAAAATTTCACAGACGGTGCCATTCATGTTTACAGAACAGTTCAAACCTGTCGATACTTACTTGACAATCTAAAACAAGTTGTTTACTCTGTCATTGAAACAAACTCTTTCTTTGCGCATCCCGAAAATTTATTAATGGCAATGGTGTTTGATGAAAGGAGGCACATAAAAGAACTAGCGTTTAAAAACGTCTTAAAAGTCAGGGAGTCTGTTTCTAAAGGCAAAAGCATTAGAAACTTTGTCATTCCATCTCTAAATTTCGAAGCAGAAGATTACACAGAGATTATTGATTGGAACACGACAAAGCTATTTTCTCCACCTTTTCTTCGAAAAATTCCTAACAAAGACATTGAAAATCTTATTGCAACAGGCACTATACCCGACTGGGATATAAAACTATTCCCCTGCCATACGCAAGCTGTCGAAAGATGTGTGAAGCTAGTGACGGAGGCTTCACTCAAAGTGTGGATTTAAATCAAGAGATGGCTACAAAAGAGCAACATTGAAATCTAGATCAATTATGCTCGAATTTTCCAAAAAATCTGATTATAAATTAGCTTCAACAAGTAGCACGCAAAACAATAAGACTTGTATACTGGATTGTAAATTTGGTAAATATTTTATAACTTTCTATTATTTGAAAATGTTTCATTGTTGTAAAGAATGGAAGATTTGCATGTTTAGAAGATACCTCAAAAGTCAAGGAATAAATTTATGTTTATGTGTAATATAGGGTTTTTTAAAAAGACTTTTCCCTGTAACACCGGGGAAAAAACAAGAAGAACAATTTTATTTTTAATCACTAAGAAAAGATGAAATTCTTCCTTTTTTTTACTTTTCATGCTTGTTCCTGGATCAAAAGGTATTATTTGATTTCAATATGTTTTTTTAAATTTCTGAAGGCTTCAGCAATCGTAACTTTTCCGTCTTAGAGTATTAAAAAGAAACGGAGCAAAGTTTTCAAAAAATCGCTAAAAACACATGAAATTTTCCATTTTTTCAAATTTTTAGGCTCGTTGCGGGATCGGAAGATATTATCCTATTTTAAAAATTTTTGTTTTGTTTTGTAAGTCTTCACCAATCGCAACTTTTCTGCACTATTACAATTCGAAAATAAAAACTTTGTTTTTTTCGTTCCACCCTACTGACTATGCATCGCTTCAATGGTACAGTGTATCTCAATAAATCTTAAGTAATCAAGCAAATTAAGTAATAAATGAAGTTTTGATTGAAATATGCTTTTCAGACTATTTTGAAATGCAAAAGACTGAAAAATAATATTAATTGAATAAATAAAAAAAGAGCTCCTTGGATTTTTTCTCCATCTAATTTTAGAAAAACTTTGTTGGTCTCCCTTGTATATTTATGTATCGAATAGGAAAGCTGCATTGATTTTAAAAAAGAAACAAACAAAAGAAAAACTAGTTAGCAAACTTGCATTTTTCCTTAAAAAATATAAGTTTCTAAATTTATCAAATCTGTAATTCATCTATAAAACGTTGCTAGTTACTTTGCATCCATTAGATTTTTCTCTTTGCAATAATATGTAAAATTCATGAAAATATATGGGGGGAAACAATGAAATTTTTCAACAAAAAAAAATTTGAAAAAAAAAAAACCATATGGTTTTTTAAAAAAAACACTTGGTTTAAACCAAACAACCCTGTCATTTATCACTAAAAATATGCTTATAATACTTAATTTGAAACAAATTAAATTGAAGAAAGAAACTTAGTTATTGAATATATTGCTTGAAAGGAAAATAAATTCTTTAGTGATTTAAACGAAAATACAACACTAAACAAATTTCATTACTCTTTTTACAATGGTTCTTTGGAGTGGAAGAGGTAAAACTAACATAAAACTTTGTACATTTTTTATGATAGTAAATGTATATGATACGCTAGTTTACTACAAGCATTTTGAACACAATATAGGTTGAGTTAAGTTCATTACACAAATTATAAAAAGCTGTCATGGTAGCTATAGTAAAGTTAATTTTCATTCATAAGAAGAGATGCTCGAGCTATTGCAAGAAAAAATTGCACATATTATCAGTTACTTACAATATTTTGCACCAAAAGAAGTTAATGCAATAGAATTTAAATTAAGGACATCATTAAACATTTTTTATTTTAAAGTAAAAAAACATGCAGTTCATACAATGCATTCTTCTTTTGGGATGCGCCATTATTCAAATGTTTCAAGAATGCACAGGGTTTCGTTTTCTTCAATATTTCATTTGTCAAAAAAAAAGCATGTAATCAGTAAAGCAATTTTTCAAATTTCATCCCTGTTGGTTGACATGTGGTTGACAAACAATCGACGGCTATTGCCAGTTTCTCGGTAAAAAAGTTATTATTTTCTTCAATTTCTTTTTCTGATAATTTCTTATCATTTTACATTTTATCTTGAAATTGCAACGAAGTTGCAACAGGTATTATTTATTCTACCAACAAAATTAATTGATCTTTATTAACATTTTATATTAATGCGAATTGAACATTTTAGTAAAACATTTGCTTAACAAACTGGCCCATAGATGGCAGCACACCTTTCAACTCAATCAATACCGATGCAGTGTATTTGTTTGAATTTTTCATCCAAAAAAGATGTCTTCGAGACGAAAAAAAGTATCAAACGTAATAAACACTAGATAAAATTAGAAAGAAATAATCCCACTTAAGCATATATTTTTGTTTACAGTTATGTAAAGTAAGTGAGCACACATTGGCATGTCAGGATGGCCGAGCGGTCTAAGGCGCCAGACTCAAGGTTCATTCCTTGCCTCCTACACCGGGGGTTTGAGTGTTCTGGTCCACGAATGTGGGCGTGGGTTCGAATCCCACTTCTGACAGAAACTTTTTTGGTACGTCGATGTAAAGTTTTGCGATATTGAAGCATGTTGGACATTATTTTAAAATTATCCCCCCCCCCCCCTTTTTTTCAGTTTTTCCAAATAAAAAATTTTATTTTCTTCTCAATTTTTATTTTCATGTTGTTGTCAAAAGGTCATTAAGCATAATTTTTCAATTTTTCAGGAAATTAAAAGACTTAATGAAATATAATATTTTTATTTTAATTCTAAAGACTATCTCTACAAACTTAGTTCACACTAAAAAGCAGAGCTGTGGACTCAGAATCGGACAAATTTTGAGATGAAGGAGTAGGAGTCGTTGGAAAACATGCCAACTCCAACTATGGGCTAAAAAATTTCATTATAATTTTCACACACTCTCTTCACATTTAATATATATATATATATATATATATATATATATATATATATATATATATATATATATATATATATATATATATATATATATATATATATATATATATATATATATATATATATATATATATATATATATATATATATATATTAATTTGAATTTTTGGCACCTTGAATTCAAATTATGTTTTTCGCAGGGCCGGATTTGGAAGTGTGGAGACCCCGGTGCAACGAAGGAGTGGAGACCCATCAGGGTTCGAAAAGATCATCATATTTTCGAAAATATCCGATACTTTGATATATATCAGACTATTTTAATATATATGTATGTATCCGATATTTTCGCCCCGTGAAAGTTAGGAAATTTCGTAAAAATTTTACTGTGGGGACCCCTTTGTTGTGGAGGCCCAGGGGCAGTAACCCGGCCTGCCCTCCCCTAAATCCGGCCCTGGTTTTTCGCAATCACGAGCGTGTGTGTGTATGAATGCGCGTGTGTGTTTGTGTAGGCACATGTGTGTGGGTGCGTGTGTGTATCTATGCATGTGTGTGCGTGTTGCGTATGCAGTGCTGTGTGTGTACGCGCGCGTGTATGTAGGAGTTCGTGTGTGTGTGTATGTAGGCATATGTGTTGTGTCTGTGTGCAGGCATGAGTGTGTGTATGTGTATGTGTGTGTGTAGGAGTGTGTGTTTGTGTCTGTGCGCAGGCATGACAGGCGACGGTTGTGCTGGCAGAGGGTGCTGGTTGGAAAATAAAATCATAGGAACGCCAAAAAGAGTCAAGTGAGAATAAGCAATCGTGATTGCTCAAAAAACAGGCTACAAATTGGTTCGATTGATGTATGCAGACTTAAAGAAAACAACTGCCATTGGCAGCTAGCTGGATTTTCATTTATCGAACTTTCACCGCTGACCCGCTCTAGTTTGCTTGTTTTCATAACTTTTTTCAACAAATAGCAACCGTCATCAAAGGTTTTGCTCCCTAATATTTTGTAGTTTGAAACAGTTTTTGGATCGGAAGTCGGAAATAATCTTTTTTTTTTTTTTTTAATTTCGTAAAACAGTAAAAGAAATGTATCCCTGGGGCAATTCGGGGCCGTAGCCGGGTTGGAAACTGGTGAGGGGCGGAAAAATCAAATAAGTTTTAGCACGAAAGAACCAAAGATCAAATAAAATATAAAGATAATTCTACAACCTTGGTTCTCATTGAAAAGGATGAAATAAAATCAGTTTATGATTTCTTGATTGCACCGATCAATAGAAGTTAATCTTAAAAATCTTTATATTAAGTTTAATTCTAAAGTAGCCAATACAATTTAAATTCAAGATTGAGAGAAGAAATGTAGATATAGTTTTAGAGCTATTCGTATATTTGTACCAAATCTGTATACCGTCACAACGTCACATTTTGTGTAAAATTTGCTCCAGACCTATCCTCTCCCAGCAACATTGTACCCTATTTTAATTGAAATTTTATAGATGAAATATAATTTAAGATTTATTGGGGGCAAATTTCAGAAGTAAAGTATTTTTTTATATATAAACTCTTAAATTAACTTTGGGTGCCCCCCCCCCCCCCCGACAGGTGTCACTCGCTGGTCTTTGCAAGAAAGCTTCCTTCTCTAAAGTTACAGTCTTCAAAACCTGACTTCACACGATTTGATCAACATTTATTTGTTAAACATTAAAAGAAGCGCATATTAATCCTTCTTATTCTTTCAAAAAATGGAGTTTTTGAGTCATCTCACTTTAAAAATTGCAACTATTGGAAAATGCGATTTTCAAATTGAATTTCCAACTTTGTATGCATCTTAGGTTTGCAATTATAAAGTAGGGCTGAGCGATAGACCGATACACCGTCATATATAGATATTCGACACATGTCTACTACCGCGATAACGATATTTAGATTTCTATCCGTCCGATATATCGTATTAAAAGAAAATATGCGACTTAATTACGGAGAAATTAAAATACTGACTTAAAAATACATAATCTTTCATAGCTCTGTGTGATGGAAGAGTGTTTGAAATTTCAAGATATTTTCTGCATTCTTCAAACAGTTATTTAACTTTGAATTATAGCAAAAAGGAAAAATTCACAAGGCCGCCGAAGGTAAATGTGGGCCCTTTTGTCAGTTAGGTCACCGGATCCCCTCCCCCCATTAAGTTTTCAAAACTTATGCTACTACCATTCAGAGCGGGGTCTTTCCAAGGAACCCCGCTCTATTTCTGACAAAGCTGACATGGCCTCTCGTAGGCTCATAAAAGTGAACGTGTATTTGTTAAGAAAGTATCCTAATACAACTATTAAAAATTAACCAATTGAGATATCAATACGATTCATAGTTCAAATTAAACAAACTATTGATATTGCGCTGAATAAAATGTTTAAGAAAAATACTGAACAGAAATATTTTTATTTTAAAAAAAATTAAAAGCGAAAAAATCCTAATAATAATACTTATGTCGCACATTTATCGCACAAGAGGGAGCGCAACTCCATTTTTTTTAGTTCTGAACGAATATAACTTTAATTCCGATATTAAGAGGAAAAATATTAACGCCCATCATAACACACGAACGATCTGACGAAATCTCGCTTCTCTGGTAACAACGAAACTGAAACTTCCTAATTTCGCCAGAGAAGGGGCACATACGAGATGGCGGAACTTCTGGGTGCATGCGCGAAAAAAGGGTTTTTATGTAAGTTCTACAAATACTTACGGTTTTACATTACGTCGGTAGTTGATTGCAGCTCTTTTGTTTAGTAATTTTTTTAAATATTTTATGACTTCAGTTTAAAAGTCGTCATCAAATACCAGAATTGAAAAAGTGAAGAAATTTTCGTATTCGTTTTTCGGTTAAAATAATTGTGAAATAATAACATTGATGAGATAATTGATTAATATGGATTTTGGATTGAATCTGCTGAAGAAAAATTAATTGCATTTTTAAAATCAATATTAAAATATGTGTGTATCGATTAAAAAAAACAATAGTTTTAAATTTATTATATATTTTAATTAACCAAATAACGATTTTATTAATGCAAATTCACAGTTTACGTCAGATTTTTGCCAAACATGGCAGAGAGGTCCTTTGATGCTCAAGAATTTTTCGTCCACCATCGGAACCCCCCACCCTCTCCCGCCGGTTTTTTTTTTTTTTTTTTTTTTTTTTTTTACGAACCTACAATTTTTGTTGGATCTTTGCCGAATTTGGCACAGCGGTTTTTTGATGCGTAGGAATTTTCATAGGGAGTTTTTCGCCTTCCGATGAGGTGGGGGGGGGAGAGAAACAACCCCACGGAGGTTTTCCTTATTCAAATCCAGCTTACGTCGGATTTTTGCAAAAATTTTGCAGACAGGTCCTTTGATGCTCAAGAATTTACTTAAGGTAGTTTTAGTTCGCAATGGGGGGGGGGGGGGGAGCCATCCTTTCTCCCACAGAGGATTTCTTTATACAAATCCAGTTTTCGTCGGATCTTTGCCAAATTTGGCTCAGCGGTTCTTTGATGGTCAGGAATTGTCAAAGAGGTTTTCGCCTATTTATGAGGAAGAGGGGGAGGGTGCGAATAGACCCCACGAGGGGTTTTGCTTATGCAAATGTAGTTTTCGTCGGATTTTTTTCCAAACACGGCGCAGCGGTCGTTTGATGCTCAGGAATTCACATAAGTTTTTTCACATCAAAATGGGGTGTATGGGGACCACCTTGGTGGTTTCGCCAGAAAATTCAGAATGATTACGAAAAAATCCAGTGATGTCTAAATTTAAATTTTGAGTCATAATATTGTGCTTTCTACAAATTGACGGGAAATGTGTCACTAGACGAAACGTTTATTTTCGAGGTAGGCCGTGCAACGTCGGGTAATGCAGCTAGTGACACATAAATTAAAAGTATGTTTCATAGTTCTGTGGGCTTAATGGGTGTATGGTGTGATAGTTTCCAAAATTTATAGTTGCATTCTTTAAAGATTTATTATTGGTATTTTATTTAATGTTACTCAACTAAGAAGTAAAAAGTCTTAAAGCAAGAGCTATTAAATGACTAAAAATAAACTACTTAAGACGTCAATGCGAAATATAGTTCAAAGTACATTCAAATTATTGAGACTGCTCAAATTGAAAGATTTAAACAAAATACTGAATTGAATATTTAAAACTTTTTCGTTGCGAAGCACTTTGTCATGCATTGAGCTATACTATTTGCAGCCCCCCCCCCCCCCTCCAGGAAAGTTTTGAATTAGAGAAATAATTGTATTTATTATATTTGGAAATGTTTTTTGGTGTTTTTCGATCCTTTGCAATCCCCCCCCCCTCAAGAATATATCGATGTATTAAAGATATCGATATTTGGAGAGCGATATAGCGCGGTATTAAAATTCTGATATCGCCCAGTCCTATTATAAAACACGACACGAAAATTTCATCAAAAGGAACTAATATTTTAATCTGTGTTTTGAGATTTTTTCCCCTTACCATGAAGGGGAAAGGAAAAAAAGAAAAAAGCCGGAGTCGGAATCGGGCGTTTCAAAATTCAGGAGTCGGAGTCGATCATTATCCCTCCAACTCCGCAGCCCTGCTTTTATTGGCACTACTTCCTATACAAGATTTTATCTTCAAGTAAACAAACCTTGCGATCAATTTAATCGTCAAGTCACACAAGTATTTAATTTCAAAAATAAATGAACTGATTAACCAATAAAAAAGCAAATTAAGTACATTAATTTATTAATTTGTTTTGATTAATTAATTAATTCAATTAAGTAAATAAATAAAACAGGTAGCCATAATAATGAACTCTGTAGAAGTTGCTTCTTTGCAAGCGCACTGTTAATACAGAGAAAACAACTTGTACTTCGACCGTATGAGTTGAAGCAGCATGCAACTGTCTGTAAAAAGGCGCCCAAAAAAGTTAATTGATTTATTATTTAATTGAGCACGCATTACGATGAAAAGTAGCATTATTTCGTAAGGCAGATTTAAAAATATGATTTTCATTAAACTTTTACAATTAGATAATTTAAAGACTAATTGATTTCTGAGGAATTTTATAATAATGTGTCAGTAGAATCTCATCAAACTGGAATAAGCAAAGGTGGATATAGAAAAAGTATTCAAAGGGAAGGTGGGCGTGATTGATTTCATTTTATAAATTCCCAAACTTTCGCCCCCTAATATCATGGAAGATCGTCTCAATTAGTTTCTTTTTTTATAATCTTCCAAATTCTAAAAAAAATCCGGAAGAGTGTACTGATCCCCATCCCTTACCTTAACGTCATCAGAAGGGTCCAATAATAATTTTTTTTCGGGCTTCAGTTGAAAGAACTTTCCAGTAGAAGAGCCCCCGAATTCGATCTACTAAGATCGTCTAAAATTAGGTTTTTTGAACTTCGAAAAAATTTTAAGAGACGTGCTACAATAACGTTTTTAAGACTACAATTTTGAAAAAATTCCGAAGGTGAATCCTCTTTTTCGTAACATTATTGAAGATTCTCTGAAATTGCGTTTTTGGAACTGCAGTATCGAAAATATGCCGAGGTAGAGTTCTTGTATCTCGGCGCAAGGAGAGCGCCGGAAGCGCGTCCTCCCTCCGCCCTTATATCGTCCTTGACGAATAGGGCCTAAGTCGTCCGAATTAATGTAAGTACAGATTGTACAAAATAACCTATAAATTGAGTCATGGTACTGAATTTATACTGTACAGCTATACCGCTGTACATAGTAAAAATTGTATTTTGGATTCAAAAGCGTTAAATAAAAAACTGCATGAAAGAAAATTAAGTAAGGGAACATGGGGCAAAGTGAAATAGCGGGGCAAAGTGAAGTGGTGAAATATTTAACCAACTCTTAACTCCACTTATCTAGTATTATTTGTACCATATGTAGTCAATTCCAATCAGGAAAATATACCGACAAACAGGGACTGTTTTACGGCAGGGCATTCGGGGCCCGGGCCAGGGGCACCAAGTTTCTGTCATCATTTTTTAGGGACCAGTGTTCGGGTCCTCTAACTAAAGGGAACAAAAAAAAATTTTTCATTTGACAATTTTTTTTATTAAATGAAAGCATATAAGCCAATTGTTGTGGAGAACAATCATTTTCGCTATTGAAGAGAATTAATTGTCCTTTGCGTACTTTCATTTCTGATGGTAAATTATTATCTTTATTAGCTGTATTATCAATAGAAGGAATTTTGACCAGTGGTTGGAAGTAGCGCGCTTCAAGTAGCGACGCTACTGTAGTAGCTACATTTTTTAGTAGTTTGTAGTGTAGCGCACTACTTTTTAAAAAAAATAGTGTAGTGAGTAGTTAACTACAAAAAAATAGTAGTTTGTAGCGATTTCTGGAAACTACTTTTAAATAAACTGAAAAAAAAAAGTTAATTTGAATTTTGACATCTTGAATTAAAATTATATTTTTCGCAATCACGAGTATGTAGGCGTGTGTGTTTGTGTCTGTGTGCAGGCGTGAGTGTATGGGTATGTGTGTGTGTGTGTAGGTTTGTGTATGTATGCGTCTGTGCTTGTGTCTGTGTGCAAGCATGAGTGTGTGCTTGTGTCTGTGTGCAGGCATGAGTGTGTGTGGTAGGTGTGTGTATGTTATGCGTGTGTGTGCAGGTGTGTGTATGTATGCGTGTGTGTGTGTGTGTGTGTGTGTGTGTGTGTGTGTGTGTAGGATATGGACGCAGCCTGAAGACGGTTTTCGCTAGAGGAGCAGCATCGTGAGGCCGGTCGACGCGACGGTGTTGCTGGCAGAGGGTGCTGTTGGGAAAATAAAATGATAGGAATTCAAAACAGTCAAATGAGAACAATAAGCAATGTGATTGCTCAAAAAAAAATCAAGGTTCAAACGAATCTAACTGGCGCAAATTTTACACAAGGTACATCATCAGATGCAATGAGAAATAAGACTCATAAAAATACCAGCTGACCTCAGGCATTTTATTTTGACGCCATACGGTATATCTGTTTGACGCCATTAATTTGTCATCGTAATTTTCATATTTCACCAATATTTATATGGAAAAAAGCACTTATTTTCGCAAAAATGAAGATAGCGGTGATTTCGCAAGTTGAAAATTTTGTGAATTTTATATGAACAGATCGAAGATTGAAAAACAAAAATATTTTAGCGGGGCTTAAATTTTCGACAGTATTCACCTAATAAAAAGAAGCTACTGAAAATGTTATAGAAAAGGAAAAAAGTGAGCTGTTCTGGAGGACTTACAATAAATACGAGCATTACAGTGTATGAGAGTATGATAACGGGTATTTTTCATAGCGTCTCCTGATCAATCGTTTTTTGTTCAAACCTCTTACGGTGTGTGTGTGCGTGTGTATTAGGGTGTCCCCCCCCCCAAAAAAAAAATCCAAAATTGATTTTTCAATTCGCACACTCTTATATTTTATTCTTTTACGCCAAAAAAAAAAAAAATCATATAATTTGACAGTGGTGGCGCTAGGAAATCTCCGATAGGGTGGCAAGCTTGCCCGACAGGGGGGCATAGCCAAATTTTAGTTTGCAAGATTACACCCCTCCCCCCCAATTCAGGTGATAAAGAAGCTAATCATTCTTTGCGTCTAAGAACACGAATTCCCCATAAAAATTAAAAGCAAAAAATAAAAATTTTAAAATAGATAAAATGAAATATGTAGGGGAAAAAATCAAATTTAAAATGAAAAACATGAAACTAGGTTTTTGTGAACAGGGTCAACGCGAGATGAATAAACTAGAACTGTCTGAAAATCAAAATTTGACGCAAAATCTGAATATGATGTAAAATTATTATAAATGTGTGCTCAGAGTTTTTTGCAGAGAAAGAAACTTAACAGGAATTTAGTTGTGGGTGTAGAAATTAGGGAGGTCCGGGGGTTCTCTCCCGTAAAATTTTCGAAATTGTAACTCTGAAACCACATTTTAGATGATCTTGGGTAATGTCAAGGAGAGAATGGTTTGGGTGCTCACCCCCAAAGAATTTTAAGAAATTGAAGTCCAATAAACGAAATTTTAGTCGATCTGTAATGGTATTTTATAGGGAGTGAGAGTCAAGGTGCATCCCCGAAAAAGTTTCAAAATTAAAGTATCGAAAACGCAATTGTAGGTCATGTTTGGTAACGTTAGGGTGATGGGGTTAGTGACCGATTAAGATACTGAGGGCTCCTCGCCCCCCCCCCCCTCCTTCCGTAATCAAACCTAATAAACACAAAAATTTACGTGGTGGAAACTCCAGGGCTCAAGGTCATAGCGGTGCTCATCCACTAGCTCAAAATATGGTATTGGGGGAGCAGAGAAACCCACATCTTAAGTAAATAGAAGAAGAGTACCTAATATTAAGCTAAAAAATTCAAAAGAAACTTGAGTTCGATGCCTAGCCATATATTAAGATGCACCTCGCGAATCAGAACACGTATAAAATAAAATTTATTTATATTTTCTTTCATTATATTAGCTTTCCGGGATAACTTGGGAAAGAATGGAAAAGGGTAAACGATCACAACTACTAATTTTTGCTAGCGCAAAAGCAGAATCAAGAGAAAAAATTGAAAATCTTTTGAAGAGCGTAGCTTGCTAAAACCAATTACAAGTATTTTAGTTGATAACAAATAGAAACTGGAAACGGATAAAAACTTTGCGCTAAAAAATTAGAAAAGGTGCAAATTTTTACGGTTTTTAATTAATATCTATGGGAATAAAAAGTCTACATCGATTAGGCCTAGCTGGTGGTGGATGGAGCCGGCGGGCAGCCGGGCTAATCAAATAAATAATCATGATCATGTTTCATAGGGGCCGCGAACATATTTCATTCCTAGATTTTTAAAAATATCATCGTACAAATCACAGCTATTTGGAGGAAAATGTGTGGGCCGCCGAAGCATGTTTGAAACAGAAAATAAAAGTTAAAATGTAGTGAGCGAGATTTAAATTATTGAAATAAATAGTCACACCAGTAGTTCTAAGCAGGACTGCGGAGTCGGAAGAAAAATGACCGACTCCGACTTGGGGGAATTTTAGAGCCTTCGACTCTGATTCCACAAGAACTGACAGAGTTGCAAAAAAAAAGGGAAAAAGATCGAGTTCAACTGTTGAATTTTAAACCTTCTACTCCTGACTCCGATTTCGTTACATCAAAATCAGTTCGACTTCAACTCCTCACCGTTGGTTCTAAGTTTTTGAATGTACAAAACGAAAGTATTGTGTGTGTGTGTTTTATGTAATCCAAAAGAAAAACAAAAAACGAAACTTGATAATATGGTCGGCACCATGCTAAACTCGGTAACAAACGAAGGTGAAAAATCGCGAATCTCGTTTTTCAAATTCAATGGTTTGCCACAGTACTCAAAAAGGGCTATTACTACAGTACACTCCCGATTGCGATTATCTGCGGAATTGAGTGACTCAGGTACCGCGGATAATGCGAAGAAAGTTTAAAACCAGAGGTAAAGAAGACAGAAATTATCTTTTGCTTGAGAATGATTGTATTGTAAATAAAACGTAAAACGTTTAAAAGAGATGCGGCATTAAAAAATATTTGTATTTCAAGCTCTACAGAACTAGAACAAACTAAAATTTAAATCATGAGGTTGACTTTCCGTCAACCTAAAACATTCAACAGCTCAGAAGTGAAAACAGTGACCACAACAAAAAAGACGGCTACCCTATCAGAGAATTCCCAGAAGACCGGTAGGCGTTTTCCTAACCTTTCTCAATCGGAACAGATGATAAGGATAATGTCATACGCTCCTTAGGGGATAAACTAGGGATCTTCTCTGACCGGTAATCACCACTACATTCTGCAAGGACAGGGAGGGGATGGTACTCTTTTAGTCTAAGTGGACACCCTGAGGTCAAAACCAGCTCATCGACACCCTGCATCGACAAACAGAAATTTCAAGGATCAAAACACACCATTTCCCCCGAAGCAATAGCTATATTTTGTCACCATCTGGACGACGTTATACGGACTCGGGCTAACCTTGCCTCAAAGGGGATTGATTTTTTGTTTCCTTTATATACATACATACATATATATATATATATTCGTATATAAGATACTTCTACTTTTTTCTACTAATTTTTTTTTCGAGTTCATATATGAGAAAAATTTTATCATTTACGATAAACGCCAAAGCAAACAGATTCTCCGACGAAATACTAAATTTTCCCCGAAGGGGGGGGGGGGAGGGGGGCAAGACGTTTCCGACAGGGGGGCAATTGCCCCCCCTGCCCCTCCCTTGGAGCCACGTCTGTAATTTGAACAACGGCAACAAGTGCCGATTATGCATGAAAGTGAGAACCAGCACTTGTAATGCTAGGCAAAATTAAAATAAAATGTTTTTTTTTAGAAACTCAAAATTTATGTTGATAAAACATTGCTCCTTTACCCCACATATGAACCACAAAAACATGTATTTAAATTAAAAGCCATTTAGATATCCCACACGTGGCCGAACATTTATAATTTTCATCAAAAAATTAAGTTTTTGATACACATTTTCAGAAAAGTAAGATTTTACGAAATTATTAAGCTGAAAAAAAAAAGAAAAAAAAAACAGTAAAATAGAAAAGTGGGTAATTAGCGTTAAATAGAAATTTTTGTTCTCCTGCAATTTTTAAGTCTCTCACATAGTACTCAAAGATATGGATTTTTTCCAGGTTGAGTTAAAATTTTCATTTAAAATATATTATATATTTATTATTCGTTTGTAATTGTTGATTTGTAAATGTGTTCGCCAGTAATTTTTGAACTTGATATCCTATTTAAATTTATATGTATTTTTTTAAAAGATAACTGACAAAAAAAAATCATTTTTTAAAATAAAATTATAAATTTTAGGTCAAGTGTGGCATATCTAAATGTTTTTTAATTTGAATAAATGTTCTTGTGGTACATGTGGCAAGGACGTAGCCAAGGGGGGGGGGTCCATGGGGTCCGGACCCCCCCCCCCCCCCCCTTCCCGAAAGAACATTGTCTGCTTTTTCTCGGTTGTTGCACCTCACGTCAACAAAAAATTTCCAAAGAGAGAAATTTTATGAAACCCGGTATTTTCTCCTTAAATATTCCCATTAATCAGCAGTTTTCCCGCATCCGAGTCAATTCAGAACACGAGAACCTCGTGCAATAACTGCAGGTTCCCAGTTGCCGCCTGTCTTTTACTGTGTTGCGTACTGCGTCCGGAAACGAAGAATTTCCGTATTCTTTCAACCCAGCTGGGTTGTGACCTTGAAATTCGGCCCCTTTCCCTCAGTCCACCAGATTGCCATCGGCAAAGTAATTGTCAACAAACATTCCCCAGTCTCATTGGGGTGGTTTTCTTTCTTTCTTTTTGTTTCGACTCTTTTCCCGTTTGGAATTGATTTCCTAGACATGCTGCACGAAGGACAGCCAGAGTGAGGTGCATCCCTGGTGAATCAGAAATTGAAATTCCTATTATTTTCTGTTTTAACACACAGTATCTTTCTACCACACACTTATAGGAAACATATCTTGAACGAAATTGTAATCAGAAGAAAATTAAGTTTACACAAACTAGGTAAGTTGTCCCTTTTAAAGTTTTTTTAACAATACGAGCAATTTAATGTGTTAATTTGTTTTCCCATTTAAAACCTAAGTTCAGACAGCAACGAAGAAGAAATTCTACACATTTCGCGTGTTTGAGGATGAGAAAAAAAAATAAACTTTAATTATCAATAGATTAATTTTTGTTCTTTATATTTTTGGTATGATTCATTTAAGATTTATTTTATATTTTGATTAATAATCTTATTTAAACTTTTAGTTTTTTTTTTTTTTTACAATAATAGATTACTTATCTCTCCGGAAACTTACAACTTTTAAACTGTAATCCTGAAAAGTTTTTTTTTTTTTTTTTTTTTTTTTGAACATTTGTGTCTTATTTTTATCACAAACTAGACTTTTTACGGATGTTTTTCCACTCAATATTTAAAACGACCGTTAAACATATTAAATGTCCAAAAAGTATTTGTGTTTGAAGGTAAAATAAGTGAATAAATAAAATTTGAAGTTGATGCAACGGAATTACTTTTCGCTGTATCAAAATTTTATGGTCCCAAGAGAAGAGCCGTTAGTCATTTTTAACTGAAGAAAAAAATTTTTCTTCGATGTTGTTCCGTTTTTCAAGAGAAGCATGCTTCATTGGAATAAATTTTCTGATCGTTATTTACCGCCACTGTACTGAGGATTTATTTAGTAAGCATCTATGCATCCATCATTAGTAAACTGCGATGGTAGCATTAAATGTAACAAAAAACGGACATGTGCATTTAACTATAAATTACTAGGTGAAAATTTCTGCTATTTACTGCGTTACAAGCAAATAATTAAAAAAAGGTGAATGCGAGGTATTTTCTTGTGTTTTTCACTTCTATATTAGATTTTTTTTCAACTCTTAATTTCTTCAAGTTAAAATTTTTTGCTATTTCTTGCAGTAGAATATGTTTTACTAACATCACATAAAAGAAAGAAAAAAAAGTCAATACCTACGTTATAAAATATGATATGCTTTCGAGAATACAGGATGATTACAAAATTGCTTCTAAAATGGAAGTTATACCAATTTGAAAATGAAAGAATCAGAAGTGTTATTATTGTTATATGAATTTTGGAAGGTAGATTTAAATCATTACTGGATTTTTAACCACAATCATTCTAAGAATTTTTTACAAAAGATTGTCTTTAGACTTTGGAACATCAGATGACTGAGGAGCAAAAAATTTACAAACAGAGGCTATAAGAAACCTATAAGTTTTGATTCCAAAAATTGGCTAGCTTTATTCATGTTGCATATAGTTGAAAATGTATCTAATTTGATGCTACGGTATGATCGCAATCTCAAACGGGTCGAAGATTAGCTTAATGATCAAAATTTGACGTTTGACTCCAAATTATGGAATTTTGAGTCTGACACTTGCTTACTGCTAATAAAGACAGTAAAGTAACCAGGTTATAATCAAATATTGTCACGATAATTCGTAATAGAGCATATTGCCATTTTCCCTGTAGTTGTTTACAATTATATTTTTAATTTGAAAAAGACTGATTTGTACAGAAGTTGTTTTGTATCAGCAGAATAAACAGAACTCGTGTTTGGTGGTGAGATAGGTGGGTGCGATGCCTCCTCTTGATCTTTTAAATGAAGCATCAAATTGAAAACATCAGAGGAAAATTGCCAATAATGTTCAAATCATTCATGACCTTATAAAAAACATTTATAAAACGCAATGTTTTACATTTTTTCCAAAATATTGTTGAAATAAAAATACACAGATGCTTAGTTTCATTCATTATACATTCCATTACTCGAGAGGTAAAAGATCTCTCAGGTATTCGTTTGGCTTGACAAAATTGAGCCCCTAGTGCAGTTTCGCATCGAAGAGAGTTCAAGTGTCTCCATCTGGTGGAAACTCGGCATCAAAATTTCTTGTGCCACTCACATCTGCGCCTTAATGGACATTAATGGCATTTGAAAGACTAGATGCCATATCGGTGGTTCGCACTAGGTCCGAAAAGGCTAAAGCCTCTAACGATAACGAAGCCCGATTAGAAAAAAAATACCATAGCGAATCCTAAGATAGCTTATTTTACCAATTCGTTGCAAAAAAAATAATAATAACGATTTAAAAAAAAAAAAAGAAAAAGAAACGGCAATACGCCTTTTTTTAAAAAAATGATTGCAGCAAAGGAAGTCTCCGTCCATCAAAGAGATACAATTGTTTGTTCAAGATTTTAAATGATGGTTAGAAATGATAATTAGAAAACGGATAAAATTAGAAATTTCATTCAATTTCGTATTATCAAAAGAATGTTATAAACGTAGATAAACAAAGAACTAGTTCAGGCTTATTAAATGAAACCTTGCTAATACAGTCAAACCCCTCTATAGCGAACCCGGGATATAGCGATCTCCCGGTTGTAGCGAACCTTTTAATTGGTCCGAACTGAAGCCCTATGTCATTAATACAATTCCATATGCTTATAACGATCCAGAAACACGAAAAAATCGGCTATAACGATCCTAAAATGTCTGATTTTTCAAGTTCTTCTTTGCACATGCCCCAATGAAATTCATTAGCAATTGTTCTCTCAGCAAACTCCATCTTCTACAATTCTCAACCCTTTTTCTAGGAAATCTCTAGTCCAAACCACATTGCTCATTTATGGTTCCTTGCAAGAGCAGCTGCTTCTTCAGGAGGGGGGGGGGGGGGCGAGCCGATTTTCAAGCTCCCTCAATTTTCTCAACTGGTTTTAGTCAGAGGACGAGATTATTGGTCACTCGTGCGTTTGCTCTGATTTTTAGTTTAATTTCCACTGCGGATAATCGTGTGAACTAGGTAGAAATCATCATGGTCAGGCGAAATAAAGGCAAAGCATTTTCTGTTGAAGAAAATGTGCAATTAATTCGCAAATTAGAAAGTGGCGAAACCCAATCCTCACTTTGCAAATCTGCTGTAGCCACTATTTGGCAGAACCGTGATGCAATTGTTTATGCCTATGAAACAAACATAAACGGCTGTAAAAAAAATGCGAAAAGCAGTAAGGGAAAATGTAGACGAAGCGTTATTTAAGTGGTTCACTCTGCAGAGGAACAGAAATGTACCGATAACGGGAGCCATTCTGCAGGCAAAGGCAAATGAATTTGCCGAACATTTTAATGAAAAAGGGTTTGTCTGTTCTAACGGGTGGTTGGATAGATTCAAGAAACGGCACAACATAACGAGTGGAAAAGTTGTGGGTGAAGCTCCAAGTGTGTGCTCTTCTGATGTGAAGGATTGGATGCAAAATGTGTGGCCGGACATCATTCGAGATTACGACGAAAAGGATATTTTTAACGCCGACGAAGCGGGCTTATTTTATAAACTGACTCCAAATCAAACATTGAAGTTAAAAGGTGAAAAATGTGTCGGCGGAAAACACTCCAACACACGGATAACCACTTATTTGTGCTAACATGACTGGCTGTGAAAAACGAAAGTTGATGGTTATTGGAAAATCGAATAAACCCAGGTGCTTTAAGAACGTGAAGAAACTCTCTCTAGTTTATAAATCAAACAAAAAATCTTGGGTCCATTTCTGATGCAAAAGCAGCTGTAAATATTTTGAACAATTTTTTTGCGACTGAAAACTTTGACAAACATATTGTGGATTCTTTTGCAGTAGTTGAGAAAAAAATTGATATGTAAATAAAATCCAAAAGTTTTCAACCGAAAATAACGTCTTTCTTCCATGCTACTGATAAATAAAAAAAAGTAAAATTTTAATTTGCTTATTATTGAGTAAAATATAGTTACTAGTTATTTCTAAAACTTAATTTTATTACCCTAACTACTAATTAAGTCATTGGGCAATTATGATGATTATTATTGTAAAATATTACCGAATTTTGACTATTTTTTGGAAAATCGGATGTAGCGAACCCCCGGTTATAGCAATCTCTCAAGTCGGTCCGTTGAGAGTTCGTTATAGCGGGGTTTGACTGTATTTTCGTTGAGAGGGTAGTTGAATTTTGCCAGAAATCTTGATCAAATCGGGCAGGGTGGCGGAATTACGTTATTTAGCATTCACACAGTTATACATTCGACGCGATAGATATAGATTTCTTTATTTTTTCAAATAAAATGACTTGTACATATTTTGTTGAAATATATTACAAAGCTTTAATATTTTATTAAATTATCACCTGCATTTTCCAAGTAATCCCTAGAACAGTTTTCGTTTTCCGATTTTCTTTTATTGTGAACTTTTTATTAATAGGAATTATCATATCCCTCATTTTCAAAGCATCAGAACAGAGGAAGCTTATGTGATGAAATTTTTCTATCCATGTTTGGAAACTTAGTATGGGATAACTTTTAGTTTAACGTTAATTTTATAAATGACAATAATTTCTTTGCCACTTAATGTAAAATTTTTGTTTACTAATTTTAACAATTGCTCCATCAATTTCAATTATTTAATTAATTTTAGTTAATTATCATATTTTAATAATTAGTTTTAATTGGATTTATTTTTTTAATGTGAATATGAGCTACTAATTTTGCTTTAGCATGCTTCCTCTTTTGAAGCTCGCTCAACCTTGGACCCCCCCCCCCCCCCTTAACAAAGTTCTAGCTACGTGCCTGCATGTGGGGTGTTGGGTACAGGGGAAACGTTTTATAAACAGAAATTTCGAGTTTCTAAAAATTTTTTTTTTGATTTGGCCTAACATACAAGTACTGTTTTACACTTTCAGGTGCAAGTCGGCACGGATTGCCGTTGTGCAAATTACATGAAACTTTTTTTCACGATTGTTTTGACACAAGAGAAAAAATACAAGAGGGTATGCGACTTGAAATATTGACTTCTATTTTTTGTGGGACAACCTATTGTGTATGCTTTTTATTTACTTATTTTTTAAAAAGTAGCGAAGTAGCGACAACATTTCAAAAGTAGTTTGTAGTTACTACATTTTGAAAAAAGTAGTTGTAGTTAACTACATTTGTAACAAAGTAGTTGTAAAGTCAGAACAAACAACGTAAGTAGAAGCACAAATTTGTAAATTACAGCAGACACGTGTTTCGGCGTCACAGGGAACGTCTTTTTCAATGCAAAAAATAATGAGCTTATGGATGAAAAGACATCCGATGTCTTTTCATCCATAAGCTCATTATTTTTTGCATTGAAAAAGGCGTTCCCTGTGACGCCGAAACACGTGTCTGCTGTAATTTACAAATTTGTGCTTCTACTTACGTTGTTTGTTCTGACTTTACTATTCAGCACAAAGGTATTTATTTATCTTAAAGTAGTTGTAGTTCGCTACAAAAAAATGTAGTTTTTCCAACCACTGATTTTGACCTAAAACTTAATTATGAGGACGTTATAGAATTTACTACAAGAAAACAAAGGAGAAAATATATAAAGAATCATTGATGCGCAGAAAGCACGTTATGATTTACCTTTACCATTTGTATCATAGTTTTTCATCTGCGACTGTAAAAAAATTTCTAACATGAAAACCATAAAATTATTTTAGATTTATATTAAATGATTTCTTTGCAAAACATCTTAATTATTAATTTTTTTCGTATGAAATCGATATTTTAAAGTTTTTTTTTCTATCAAAATAATATCCAACACTTACCTTCATATTTTTTGTGGGGTGGGGCACCATATCTGTCAGTGGCGGGTGCACCCAGATGTGTAAATCGGTCCCTGCCGACGAAGATTGAAGCATTTGGTACTACAGGCAACAAAATGTTACAATACGAATATCAATTTTTGTTAAAAAAATGATACACGTATTGTAACATTTTGTTGTAAGTCAAAACTTATTTTTGTTACTATAAAATGATAAAGTTCTTGCTATTAATACTTTAAATATTAATTAAGGCCTCCTTATATTCAATGCAATATTAATTCAGTTAATATTAAGCTTATTTGCATTTTAAATAAATTGTAGAATTAGTCAAGTACATATGGAGCAAAGTGAAATAGTTTGTTTGATTTACTCACTCAATCATTTAATATAAATCACTTACGTTTTCATTTATTAATTAATTCATTTACATTCCTTCATTCAGTAATTCACTTATTTATTCATTCATTCTTTTACTCGCTCATTTATTTTTCTTCATATATTAATTGATTAACTTATCTAATTATTCGTTTATTGATTCATTATCTTTTCATTTATTCATTCAACCTTTTATTGAATGATTCTTTTGATCAAAAATAGGTTTTATAACCGAAACAAAAAGTATTTCATTAGAAAAATATTTTATTTTTCATTTTGCCCCATAAAAAAAATAAGTCAAAAATTTCCACTTTTTTAGAAAAAAATTTTGAAAACTCAAATTTACTGCCAAAAAATGAAAAATACTGTTTTGTCCTAAGTTTTATTATAAAATACAATGTTCTTTCTTTATGTACTGTAATTTTCAGATTTGTTCATTTTGAAAAAACTCGGCCATTTCACTTTGCCCCACATTCCCCTATGTAGTATTTATATGTATTAGACATACAAAAATACTTTATTTCACGAACTCACCATTTATTTATTCAGTACGTCTGAATGGCTGTCCAGATTAAGCGAAGTCCGATTTGATAGGATTCAGATCAACGGGGCTTTACTGTAGTAGTAATAAAGGACTTGAAGAAAACGGAAGATAATTTTCTTCCTTCTTCGTCATTTACTTAAGCAAATTCAAACGTTTAAATTGAGGGAAATTTTCCTTCTATTTCAGTAATCGAAGTGCTTGCTGCTTCATCAGCGTTCTTTTTGTGCATGGACTGTTGGAATACTCTTGATACATTTTACAAATTGGGTTGTTTTGATCGGTCAAAAGTAGCAATAATAATAATAATAATAATAATAATAATAACATGGAGTGAGGAAAATGTTTTGTTTCCAAAACGTTTAATTTTTAATTATTTTTTTTAAATGTCCGATTTTTCAAACAAGGCGTGGTCTGTATGACGTCACAAGTGATGTACTTTGGCGCTACTCCACTGGCGCGCTGAATGTGTACGCTTGCTTTCTATCGCGACTCCAGGTTATGATAATTCAAAAGCGAATTAAATATTGCGCTCTGCGCTTGCTATCAACCATATCGTTATCACTACATATGAATCAAGAAGCGAATTAAATATTGCGCTCTGCGCTAATGGCATCAGTGGATGGTATTTCATCACTTGTGTTGTCATGTGAATAAGCGTTTAAAATGAAAGCGCACCGATTAAAATATGTATATTTTAAATATTAAATTTTGTCAAATCATTTAAAAAATGGTCAGATCCTATGTTTTTAAGCATGCTCTTTCAGAAAAAAATACTTTTAAAATTTCGGAAATGACCCCATTCTACTTTCTAACATAAGCCTAATTTGAGATTCACTTAGTTAATATTCGGTTTCTTTAATGAAATTCAAAATGCTTAGTTTTAAACGTTTTGTGAATTAGTCTTTGATATTTAGAATGATGTTTTTAGAGTCTCTAAGACCTTATATCTCGATAACGGGGAACGAGGGCAAATAATTTTTGCGTCCAAAAAATGTCTCATTATATGCAATAGGTAATATTTAAACTTTTTTTTATCATTACACCATTCGTGTGGTTCCCTTGTGAGTTTCTGATAAAAACCAAACATACATCATCAGTAAAACATTGATTGACGATCATGATTCATTAAAACCATGAATGATTAACGATCATGACTCTTTAAAACATGGAAAAAGAATAAAGAAGCTCGATAAAATTTATCGCTTATCATATAGCTTATCGAACGTATGTTGAAAAGAATCAGAAAACTGTGACTGTTTTATGAGATAAACAGAAAGCGAGCTAATTCAAGTCAGTTATACAATTGCGAAAAATCGGAAATTAGTTGAGGCCCTCTGAATTCTCAAAGAAATAACAGGTAAGTTTTATTCATGATATGACTCTTTTATTCTCAGAAAAATATTGCAAGAGATGACCAACTAAACCACCTCACTCTTAAAGAACACTAAAACAATCTCAACAAATTTTTTGTACAGCTAAAATTTTCATTTTACCCACCCCCGAACCCAAATGAATGTTGAGTTCAATTGCATTAAACGTTCATATTTCATCAAATTTCCAATATTTTAACTTCAAATTTTATTATTATGTTTCTATTGTAGGCTGTCAAAAATTCTGGCAGTTTAGTAACGGTTGACGGAAAACTCTGCGTGTTATGAGCCGAATACCTTCAAATAAAATTTGTATTTTTGAAAGAAATGCTTATATCTTCGTGGGTATAAGAGATACTTTCACGAAAATATGAAAATAAATTCTACATATTTTGTTAACTTATTTTTGAAATTTATTGCTCATTCCCGACTATTTTCAATGAAGGATGATCAGGGACTGATTTACGGTAGGGTATTCGGGGCCCAGGCCCGGGGCATCAAATTTCTGTCATAATTGTTTTTTTTTTTTTTAGGGACCAGTGTTTGGGGCCTCTAACTAAAGGAAACAAAAAAATTTTGTCATCTGACAATCTTTTTTTTTATTAAATGAAAGCATATTAGCCAATTGTTGTGGAGAATAATCATTTTCGCTATTGAAGAGAATTAAGTGTCCTTTGCGTACTCTCATTTCTGATGGTAAATTATCTTTATTAGCTCTGTTATCAATAGAAGGAAGTTTGACCTAAAACTTGATTATGAGGACATTATAGATGAATTTACTACAAGAAAACAAAGGAGAAAATATATAAAGAATCATTGATGCACAGAAAGCACATTATGATTTACCTTTACCATTTGTATCATAGTTTTTCCATCTGCAACTGTCAAAAAAAAATTAACATGAAAACCATATTTTTTTTAGATTTATATTAAATGATTTCTTTGCAAAACATCTTAATAACTTTTTTCGTATGAAATCGGTATTTTAAAGTTTTCTTTCTATCAAAATAATATCCAACACTTACCATCATATTTTTTGTGCGGGGGGGGGGGGGGCACCGTATTTGTCAGTGCCCGGGTCACCCAGGTGTGTAAATCGGTCCCTGAGGATGATCAAAAGCTTATTTTTGTTTTCTCAATTTGTTGCTGGTCTCTTAAATGAATAGTAGATTCAATTTTTAGTGGAAAATAATTGCTGGAGTATGCCTTTTATGTGAAAAAACCTACAGAGCAATCGGTCTTTTATTTCTCGAGAAATTCGTAAAAAGTTGAATTATTTTTAATTGTCCCAATACTTTTGGTCATATAGTGTAATTGCGACAGTTTCAAGCATTTGCTCCGCCTCGGAAAATCGAAGATCCGGGCGCTGGATGGCACTCCTCAAATTATACATGCAGTCATTCTGTTAAAGGGCTCCGCTTTTACCGATGCCGGCCCTGCTTATTCGATGTGACCAATAGGACTTACAATACCTCTCTTATAAAATATAGGGTTTTAGATTCACCAAGTTTTTGTTTGATTGTTTCAATATAAGATTTGATTAGCATAACTCAGCAAAATTACATTTCTTTTCGTCAGAGTTAAAAACTTCATAGAATGTAACACAGTACAGTAAATAAAAGTTCCCTTTTTTTCATGTAATGTAATTCTAAATTGCATTAATTACCAATTTATTTTGTTTTATTTATTTATTTATTTTTGAATCAGCTGATGGAGCCAGGAGAACAGAAAGACACTTCTCTTGATGAAGAACCGTCAACAAAAAGGTACTTTTTAAAATGAGTCATTCCATGTCAACGGACCTAGTGGTAATCACCCGACCATCACTAATTATGATGAAATTCTATAGAAGTGCAGACATATGTATTTGAAACTAACAAATGCAAATTTAGTTTCCAAGATCCAAATCCAGAGGATCTAGGATCCCTCAAAAAAGGATTCCAAAACGGTGGATAAGAATAATGAAGCATTTTGCCATGTTTAGGCTAAGATTGCAGAACATTTGATCACACTTGTGTAATAGTAAACTCTTAACAAAGAACGGTAGGAAAATTTTTCCTAGATTTTAGGTTGCCATAATATCTGAACAAAACTAATTCAAAGGGTCGCACTTCGTAATTCTAGTGTTAAAATGCTTTTCTATACTGAGTAACAGTTGCAAAGAGCAAATGTTAATTTTGTGAAAGATATTGTCATCCTAAGTGGCTATCGAAATATTTCGCATGAAAAACAGCTTGTTGTCAACAAGGTCGTAGCCAGCGGGAGGTTGGGGGGGGGGGACAAGGAGTCAATCCCCCTCCCAAAAATTTTCAAAGTTTTATAAAATAGTTTTCAAAAATTTCCTTTCTCGGACTTGAACTCAAAAAACTTCAAGTTCCCCCCCCCCCTCTTTTATCACCAAAGATCGTTTAAACTTCCGTTTTTTGGGTTTGAATTCCATTGGGTTGAAAGTTTCGGGGGAACGCCCGCGAAAATTACCGAAGGAGGGCCTCGGAACCTCACTTGCACTAATAATACCGAAGATCTTGTAAAACCTCTGTTTTAAAGGCTAACTTTTTGGGGGAATGTTTCTCCGGTTCTCCCTTTCGCCAACATCATTAAAGATTGTCTTAAATTTGGTTTTCAGGGCTTGAATTTCGAAAAGTTTCAGGAGGAGAGCTTTCGAAAATTCCTCTCTTCACAGCATTGAAAGTGAAAATCAACAAAAATTATGTTTTGGAGCTTCAATTGAAAAAGATCGCCGGTCCTCTTAACGTTACCAAAGATGGTCTACAATCGTGTTTTGAAAATTTTAATTTCCAAAAATGGCCGGGGTTTGGCCCCGAATCTCTCTTACACCCCCTAACATTACCAAAGATCGTTTAAAATTGAGTTTTTGTAACTATACTTTCGGGGGAAAGCCCCTCCCCATCTCCATATCATAATAAAGGATAATCAACACTTGCATTTTAAAAGATTCAGTTTCAAAAACAGACTGGGGGAGCGCACCTGATCCTCCCCCCCCCCTCTCCAGGGTTCATACCCTTTAGGCAGAAAAAAATTCAAGCACTTTTCAAGTACTTTTCAAGGTAAAAAATTTTGTTTTCAAGGCAATATCATAAATTTGTACTAAAAATATTGTATGCAGATTTCATTTACTACAAACACATAGAAATAAGGCAATAATACAAAAAAGTATAGGAAAACAAAATTGCTTTTTCTACAACGAGAGACGCTTTGATGAAAGCTCTACTGCGTTGAAAGTTTTTCTGAAAATGTTTGGTCATAAAGAGAAGCAGATACCAAGAGGTTTGATTTTGAGGTTTTTCAAAGGTTGCAGCAGTCAGAGGTTTGTATATTTTCTAGAATCAGCAAATTAATACTTAAAAAAAAAACCTTTCATAAGTGCTTTTAACTTTTATGGGAAGAAACTAAAATACCCAAGTTCAATGGCATTGCCAGACAGGAGTTTTTGAAGTCACTCCCCCCCCCCCTGGTTTCAACATTTATTTCCAATATCTATACAGTGGTTTATTACAATATAAGGGCGGTTAGGACAAAAACACTACCCAGAAAGTTATTTCAGTTTGCACTATTAAGTTCTAAAAATATTTGGTTTGCAAATCATTTATAAGTATGCAAATCAATTATTCGTATGTATTTATTAGCTGTTCAGCCAATAAGGCATTTCAACTGCCCTCGAGTAAATTTAAAAATTAGGAAGTAAGAAAAGTTTATGAAAGTTCACAGTCCAGTCTCAACACCTCAAAATATAAAAAAGCAGCTTAAGCAGTGATAAATACTCTGAATGCAAACTTGAGCCTATTCAGCTTTCATTGATTAACTTGCAATAGACAATAAATGTGCAAGTTCAGATTTATAGAACCATATTTCGAAATTGAAAATGTTCACAAGAAGTTGACATATATTATGACAAAAGTAGTTTGATTTTGGGAACAAATAAATGGGTTATAGTTGAAATTAGAATTTAAATTTAGAAAGGCAATAATATTCAGATGTAATTGTGATTTGTGAGTTCATAAAAAATTACCTGAAAGTTTCAAAGAGCAAAATGGGGTGAGGGGGGGGGGGAATAATTTTTAAAACTAAGACCCCTATTACTTGAATATACATATGTACAACAATAACTTTTGCTATGCATACAATTCATAAAATAGTTTATTAAGTCAAAATATTCTGCATAGAAATACAATGCCCAGTGCCTGTTAATAACCAGCAACAGGTACTGGGCCTAGCTAGGCTGGTACTGGTCAATTTATTAGATCCAAATGAAGATGAATGACCCTTCTTAAGCTATCTACCCCTTTGCTGATTAAAGCCTCTTTCAGTAAGCTCCAAGTACCCACAACCTTAATAAAGTAATACTTTTGAACATTTGAGGAAAAGGGGAAAATTGGAGATATAGGGAGGTAAAAGCATAAAAACGAACACTACTGGATTTTAAGTGAATAATCATAACACAACCACTCCTGTTATACACCTTATTTATTTTAGCAGACATAAAAAAATGATGTACTTATAAATAAAATTGTATAAATCAACTTTATATTTATAATACAAACTTTAAGTTAATTTGTTAGGTGCTCAACTGCTGAAATTTAAATTTTTTTAAAAAAAATCTGTTATGACCAAAAATTAGGTAAAGATAATCATTCAAAATTGCAAAAATAAATAAGCAAATAATTAAACAAGACCAAGGTAATAAATTCTTTAACTCTTTAGTTATTAAAATAAAATAAGCTAATCTGATGTAGCAGTGTCAAAATAACTACTAATTGCCAAAAATATAAAATATTTACAAAATGCAAAAGGATTGAAATCTCAAACAAGGGAAGCAAATTTTCGCGAATTAAGTTTAATGTTGTCATGTTTCCCATAAAATAAACTTATATTTTACTGAAATTAAACATAAAAATATGCTAATCTACGGTAGCAAATATGAAAATAACATCCGATTAGTGAATGTATTTAAATATTTGCAAGATGCAAAAAGATTGAAATTCCAAACACGAGAAGCAATTTTTCGCAAAGTCTGAGTTTGTTCGACGTGGCATGTTTCCCATGAAAAAAATTTATTTGTTTTTATTAAAATTAAACAAAAAATATACTAATCTAAGGTAGCATATGCGAAACTAACATTTGATTAGCCAAAATATTTAAATATTTGCAGGATGCAAAAAGATTGAAATTTCAAACACAAGAGCAATTTTCCGCGAAACCCGAGTAAGTTCAATGTTGTCATGGTTTCTAAATTAATTTCTTTGTTAATTAATGAAATTAAACAAAAAATAAACTAATCTAAGGTACCATATGTCAAAATATCTTTTGGTTGTAAAAAACATCAAAATATTTACAAGATGCAAAAGGATTGAAATCCCAAACACGGAAGCAATTTTTCGCGATGTTGCATACTGAACACATGTTCAGAAAATTGCAGTGGTGAAATACTTTTTTAAAACTTCTAAGCACAATTCGTTGATTTTTGAGAGAATTTAAGCATTAAGAAACTTTTTCAAGGTTTTAAAACTTTTTCAAGGTTTTCAAGCACTTGAAAATGAACTTTTTTTTTTCAAGCACCTTTCAAGGTTTTTCAAGGGCGTACGAACCCTGTCTCTACTGTATCAAAAATTGTCTTAAAATGCATTCTTAAAACCACAAATTAAGAACATTTCTGGGGTTGGGTCCTTAAATCTCTTTCTCCTCTTAACATCACCAAACATTTTTTTTAAACTGAGTTTTTAGAACAACAATTAAAAAAAAATGTTGTCGAACTCTCGAACCGCCCTTTTATTAACGTAATTACCTATAGAGATCTAACAATTGCAATTTCGAAAAATGGACGGGATAGTACCCTCAAACTTCTTCTCCCCCGAACATTACCAAAGATCGTCAATTTTCTGGGGGAGAAGCCCATGACCGAATATTCGGCCACAATCTAGCCGAATATTCGGTATTCGGCCAAATCACTAAGGAGCATATCAAGTAAAATCATGACAAGAAGTTTGCATCTTGCATGTAAAGTTTTTAATTGCCAACCAAAGGTAAAAGTTTTTTTTTTTTGCCGGCACTGTAACATGCAATATATTGTGCATTTACGTTACAGGCACTTTTAGCAGTGGTGAGATATTTTTTTGGACGACAGGGGTTGTTTAGGAGCGAGAATAAAAATAACTATTTACCTTTATCCATGATGAAATTTCAAATATCAATAAATTTGAAGTGCATATTTCTGACACCCGGTTTTCTTTCTTTTATTTTTTTTCCTTCGATTTTTAATTAAAAATTAAATTTTCTTTCTAACAGTGATCTCACAATAAAACTTCATGCATTGATAATAACTTTTTATTTTAAAACTAGAAAATCACCCGTCAGGGTATGACGGGTTAAAATTGCTTCTATATTTGAACGAAACAATTGCCTTTTTGGTGATATTTTGGGATAGTTGAAATTTTAAACCTAACTCCAGTGGATTAACCCTTAACTCCAGTAGATAGTGTTCATTGTTCATTGTTGACCATTTTTACGTTTTTTCATTCTCCTGAAATCACAGTCTTACTAATAAAACAGTTAAGTTACTGGATCCAGTTCAGCCTCATCAAAATAAAGCCTTTCCCTGCATGTTAAACATTTCCAAAACATATTACCAAATTATCATGCCGTGGCGCAAGTTTCAATGTTGATGACGTCAGGAGCGTTACTCGATCATTGGCCATTATACACACATATATATATATATATATATGAGGAAAAGAATCAGTACCATAATAAACGACTATTCTATTTCATCAACAAAGGCTATCCATTTCACTGTCTATACATGATATATGAGCTCTAATTATCCTGCTTTTTGTACTTATTCATATTAATTCTCCTACATTATTAAGAAATACAACATATTTCATTATTAGAATTAACACTTAAATTAGTTAAGTAAAACAAATGTATTATCACGAATGAAATGATAAAATTTACGTTTAATTTCGTTGTGAACTTTTCGTTCCTTTGGATAAAGCTTTCTACTTCATAGGTTTGATAGTGAATCTTTAATTTAACACACACACATGTACAGGTTAATGAGAAACATCTTTAACACGCTTCGCAGATGACCAAAAATGGAAATGAGATGTCCTGTTGGCGACTTTTCTTAAGATTTCGGTAGTTTAAGATCCTATAGCTCGAAAACGAGGGTACATATAATTTATGGGTCAAAAAAAAAAAAAAAAAAAAAAAGCCTCAATATACTCATTGGAATGCTACCATTTTAAACTTTTTTCATTGTGACATAAGTTGTGTGGTTACCTGGTGAGGGCACCTCGGAATTGGGACATGGTAAATCCCCAACTGATGTAAATAGGAAACAGAGGAGCTTTATGCAAAACAAAAGACAGGAATTATTTAAAGGATGTGCAGACAAAACAACTTTAGATTTCGGTTTTTAATATTTTTGACATTTTTATAAGCAACTAAATCCACAATAGAATTCCTATTGTTATAGAGAAGCTGGAGAAATGTTTGGCGATTAAAATTTCTGGAGGGAGGGGGGG
Source organism: Uloborus diversus (assembly GCF_026930045.1). Classification (NCBI taxonomy): domain Eukaryota; kingdom Metazoa; phylum Arthropoda; class Arachnida; order Araneae; family Uloboridae; genus Uloborus; species Uloborus diversus. The sequence goes on along the minus strand of NC_072732.1, from coordinate 156,241,288 downwards.
GGGGACTCTCATTAACATTAAACAAAAGTTTAATAATAATAAAAGCAAATAAATGCAAAAATAAATCCTATATATATAAATACAATTCACTGATCGAGTAACGCAGGCATCACCAACAATGAAATTCGCACCATAGCTTGATAATTTGACAATATTTTCTGCCATTGCTTAACATCCAGGGGTACTTTATTTTGACAAGGCTGAAATGGATCCGGTAACTTAACTGTTTTACTGGTAAGACTGTCATTTTAGGAGAATGAAAAAATGAAAAAGTGGTCAACGATGAATGCTAATTACTGAAGCTTAAGGTTAATCCAATGGAGTTAAGGTTTAAATTTCAGTTACTAAAAAATCGCCAAACAGGCAATTGCTTCGTTCAAATGCAAAAGCAATTTTCACCCGTCATACCTTGGTGGGCGATTTTCTAGTAAATAAGAAAAATGAAAGACATGTAGAATTTTTTCAGAGTAAAAAGATGGAAGCTCATGCAACTAGCAACTGAGGAAAAGTTCTGCATGTTAAAAAAAAAGAAGAAGGATGTATTTTTATTTATTCATAATCTTAAAATTTATGATTGCAGAAATTCAGCAGAGGATGACAAAAAAGAAATCAACCCTGAACAGATTCTTCTCTGGGCAGCTCCAATGAGGTTGGTTTTTTCAAAGTGAATCTTATTTTTATGAGCAATCACAACCCGTTCATACGGGATGTTTCAAAACTGTGGGTAAATAATTTAGGAAGTGGATATAACAGCTCATGTGGAGAACAAATCAACATACTCACTTTGTTTTTACCTAGAATCAGAGGGTTGGCAAGGTTTTGGATACTATGGGAAAAACCACGGTAAAAACCCTGGTTTTTACCGTCCTGTCCAATACACTTGTGTTCAAAACTGTACGAAAGTGTCCAAAACTATATTTCTAGAAAAATTGTATTTTGTGAGAAAACATCAAAAACAGAATGAAATGTATCAAAGTAAAGTTTTATATTGAACATTTATTCAATGTGAACATTCAACTTATTTATGCAGCAGATTTTAATCTAGTTGCATCGCAGTTGAATTCTTGATTAAAATTTAAATTTTTATGCATGAGTTTTATTTAAAAAAAAAAATAGTAACCATATTTCTCTACGCATGTGTGCAAATGAAAGCAGGGTTGGCAAGGTTTTTATCGTCCTGTTCAAAACCCTTGTGTCCAAAACTATATTTGCAAAAAAATATCCAAAAGAGAAGAAAATAGTTGCTTTTTTTTACTATTTAATATATTTATTCAGTGTGAAAATTCAAGTATAAATATACAGTCAATTCTCAATAACTCAAAGTCCCAAGGCAATGGCTAAAATGTTCGACTTATGGGAAGTTTCCACAACAGATTCAAGAGTTTGGAACCAGATGAAAACTTTGAGATAAAGGAATATTGGAGTTATAAGCTTCGAGTTATCAAGACTCGACTGTATGTATAACTTATTTATACAGGTGATTTTAATCTTAGTTTTGTAAAAATTAAATTCTTCATTAAAAATTTCAATTTATACGTATGTTTTTTTTTTTGAATGAAATGAACCAATTTGCCTCTCCATTCTCAAGCACATTCCTGCTCATCTAACTCATTAACCTTCCAGTGGGCACTGCCTCTGTGTCAAGACGAGAGGTCGCACATTTTTCTTAGATGCACTATTTCGTAAATGCAAATTTTTGGCATATCCTGCAGCTGAACATTGTGAATCTAGCACTTTTTTCTTTTTGAATTACAATTTGAGGTAATTTTTATGTTTAGCTGAGTTTAATCTTGGAATAAAGGCAGAGTATCTGAGAGACATGTGCAAATGTTTAAGTGAGTTCTAGTTACAAAAGGTTTTCTACGCCTTTAAAGGAAGTCTTTAATACAGTGGACCACTGTTCAAACTTATTTCTTTGGGCAGGTCTTTAAAAAAAACTATAATATTAATAAAAGCAATAAAAAACCTAATGCAACAAAAACTTACTTAAACAGTAGCGTGTATCTCTCAGGTACAAACAGCCTATGTGCAGACTACTCCTAATGATGCTAGAAAATTTTCAATCATGACTAAAAGTTAGGTCTGGGGAGGGGGATGAATAGCTAAAAAGTGAGATAAGCGTTGTATTCCCCCCCTGGTGTAACGCTATAAAACGCACCCGTTAAAGAGTTAAAGAAAAACTCCCTATGAGGCAGTTGTTGCATTAAAAAGCCTGTAGAAAAAACAAATAGCTCATTTTGAAATGTTTTTGTTCATTTGTTGGAATTTGTAGTAAATATTCTGCATAACTGTGATTAAATATTTTAGTCATGTTGTTTTTATATTTTCCAACAGAAAAAACCGCTTTGGACAAGAAGCAAGTAAATCTAACACTGAAGAGTTGAAAAACAAATCACCATTTACAAATTTCACAGATGTTCACAAAAAAGATGGAACTTTTTCACGATTAAGAAAAGACACAAATGAAACAGTCCCTTAATGATGTTTTATAATAAAGTTTTCATTTTTACCTGCTGGTAAGTGGTGCTTCCTGAAGTCACACTCTTATTTCCCTTTTGTCAAACAAAATTTCTCAAAGGTGCATTTTGAGCAAGTATGTTCAGTGGCAGATCTAAGCGGGAGCAAGAGGGGCCGTTCACATGGGTAGCAGCAAATTCAATGAACTTCTGGTTTTTTTTTCCTCGCAACTCAATATAAAAATTAAAAGAAAGATGGGTAAGGGCAGCAGTTTTAGGATTTGCTCCAGCTCAGAAAATTGAGATAGATTTGCTTCAGTTAGTTTTCAGGTTTCTCCAATCATTGTTAAATATATGCAATGTACAGATAGCCTGGTTATCTCATCCAGAGACTGCAGTTTTGCCCTTGTTATGGACTCATCAGTCTGGAATAGGGAATAACCAAGACGGAGGTAGATGTCCTCTCATTAAAGCTGAGAGTACCAACAAACTGGTAGATAAAAGTAAATTTATCTCACCAGCGAGAGTCCGCAGACATAGTGCGGTTCAACTCATAAATTGAACGCAAAGCTTGGGTATTAAGTAGTACTTACTGCTTAAGACTTAATTGTTGACAACCTGAGCTTCAATTAGATGACATCTGCCTCCAGCTATTATTCTCTATTTCAGACTGATGAGTCCGTAACAAAGACTAAACTGCAGTCTCTGGATAACAGGGCTCAGTATATTGCATGTAGCTCTGCCTTATCCTTGGCTTAGAGGGGTAACTTACTGCATTGTTAAATATGTTAACTTCGAACAAAACACATGCATAAAAAGGTTAAGAAAGTTGCAATGATTTAGAAACCGACTATACCATTCCAGATTTACTGACTGATAACTGGGCCATAGCCATTGCAGACTGCCCTGCTCACCGATGCGCCCTCAAGTCTGAACACCTTTCTTGATTTATTTTTAATTTACTTTTTGGTGCAAATTTCCTTATTTTTTAATTTAAAAAAATTATCTTATTTTTTTACTTTTTGATGCAACTTCCTTATTATTTTTTTTACGCTCACATACCTGTTGCGACTTCACTTCCCTCTTTGTTTCTTTTTTTAAAACTCTTAAACGTGTGTGCAATCTTTTTTTTTTGCACCTTTTTTTCTGCACTTTTTTTTTTTGCACCCTTTGGATGGTTGGTGCCTTTTTGAGGGACCCAGTCTACCCCAGCCGTAGCAGGTGAGTTAAATCTTAAATGACTGGTGGTGGATGGAAGAGTTAATAGAACGTAAACAGCTGTTTTTTTTTAAATTTATAAGTCAATACAAGGATTAACTTGAGAGTCGAAGATATTCGCGCTTTCGACAAAAAAAAAAAAGTCATGCCTCTTTCAGTATCATTCTAAGCAGTGTACTTTGGCAGCAATTTATGAACTGCTGTGATAACCACGAATGACAGTTCCTATTTTTCCAAGGTACAGAGACCAAAAGCCAAAAAGCACATAAATTTATCTTTTGCTCGTGTAGATTACTGTAATTATTCACAACTGAGATTTATGTGTTACCTAAGGCGTATCACTTAAAGGTGGGGTAAGGTGGAAAAAAGTATTAAAGGTGTAAATCCTATGTTATTTAGTGGTTAGAGTTGTTGTCCGGCATCCAGAGGAACCAGACTCAATTCTTGGCTGGGGCAGAACCCATCCTTTACACAGTGTTTTATGGCAATCTGAAGGCATAACTCTGAAAAGTAGGGAGCTTATGGAGAAAAGTATGAAAATTAAGTGCCCCCCCCCCATTTGTTTTTTTTCCTTTGTATTTAATATCCAATGATATTAAATACAAAAGAAATTTAATATCAAACGAATCTTAACAATTAAAATCAGATGAAGGAGCTCAGTTAGCTATAAGTGAGTCAAGTTGGATTTTCCCTCCATTTAAAAATAAAATGAACATATTGTACTAATGCAATGCATTAGATTCTGTTCAAATCATTCAAATAAGTCATTCAATACATTGATGAAAATTAAGATAGTAAATTTTCTAGAGACTAATAATCTATTGACTAGTTTTCAGTACGGTTTTAGGAATGGTAAATCTTGTGCAACTAATTTATTACATTTCTATGACAAAGTTACCATGGCTTTGGACAATAAGAAGCCTGTAGATGTTGTTTACATTGATTTTCAAAAAGCTTTCGATAAGGTACCGCATGTTTGCTCTACTTAGCAAATTAGCTGATATAGGAATAGGAGGAAAAACTTTCATTTGGGTAAAAAATTGGCTGACCGGAAGGAAACAAAGAGTAGTTGTAAGGGGAAATTATTCTAATTGGAGTGAGGTCTTAAGCGGGGTTCCTCAAGGATCAGTGTTAGGGCCTGTTTTGTTCATTGTCTTTATGAATGATATTCACAAAAATATTTCTGGGAACATAAATTGTTTTGCTGATGATGTCAAAGTTATGGGGACTGTAGAAAATGAAGAACAAGCAAATCAGCTGCAAGAGGATCTAGATCATATTACGGAGTGGGCTGATAAATGGGGTATGGCTGTTAATGTTGGGAAATGTCAAGTGCTACATTTAGGGCATGGAAATAAGTGTACAAGTTATTATTTGCAAGGTTCAGTCATTAGTCAGGCAGACAAAGTTACTGATCTGGGGGTCCTAATAAGTCAGGATTTAAAGTTTAGCCAACAGTGCAGCATTGCTAGCAACAAAGCCAATAAGATGCTTGGGTTTATCAATAGATCTATTTCAAATAAATCTAAAGAAGTTCTTCCGCCCTTATATAGAAGTTTGGTAAGACCCCATTTGGAGTATGCTGTTCAGTTTTGGTCTCCTTATCTTAAGAAAGACATTAATGTATTGGAAAGGGTTCAAAGGCAGGCTACAAGGCTAATAAGTGGACTTTCCCACTTAGATTATGATTCCAGGCTTAAGGCTAAAAATGTACAGTCTTGAGCAAAGAAGAGACCGAGGGGACATGATTCAGCTGTTTAAATTTATTAAAACGAAAGATGTTACGGGGCTAAAGTTTAGCACTGAAAACAGGACAAGGGGTCATTGTTTTAAGCTATTTAAATCTCAGGCTAACATGGATATTAGGAAAAATTATTATTTTAGCAGGGTAGTGGAACCTTGGAACAGCTTACCGGAAGAGGTGGTAATGAGCAAAGGAGTAGACAGTTTTAAGAGGGCCATTGATCTTCACTGGGGATTGTAAATTGACTAGGACCAGTCTAGCTGGGCCCAGAGCCTGTTGCTGGTCGTCACTTTTGTATTTGTATTTGTAAATAAAACATTTGGCTTTCATTTGTAGCTTCAATTTTAGTTACAGTAGCAGTTATCAAATGCTTGAACGCCAATAAGAAAGCACCTAATCGGCCAGGCATAAAGCACCTGGCAGGGCATCAACGTTACTAGTTAGTTTCATAAGTATAGCTGCCAACATGTCAACTTTTAAAATCTTACAATGCATGCCGTGGTTGTATTTACGCACTTTTTTAACCAACACACAAAAAACCATTAACATTCAAAGCAAAAAAACAGCACAATTTAAAGCATTACAATACTTTCAAATGTTTTGTAATTAACCTGTACTTTGATCATCAAAAAAAAAAAAAAAAATGGTTTGCAAAGGAAAGATTTAAGATTACAATAAGCAATTAGTTTCAAAGGGCTTGTGCTTTGAATAATTCAAGAATACAAGTGTTCACTTTTAAAATACTGCTTTAAAATTTTTCTGTAAGGTGTAAGAGTACCATAAATAAATTATTAAGAACATTCTTTTAGAGGAATCTAATAGCTAGTTATAATCCTACTTTTTCTTTTGCAAATTAATTTATTCTTTCAGCTTTTGATGGAACTACATTAGCTGGAACTTAAGCTTTCATAATTTGCTGTTATAGCAGCTTTCAAAAACTTGTCCAAAAACAATATATTTTTCTTGGTAATTAAAGTGTTCTCCAGGTTATTATCAGAGAAGTGCACAGCTCTATCTTCAAATTTCTAATGCTATTAAATATTCCTTCACACTCTGCATTGCTATGATCAAAGGTAGTGATTTGGAATTATAAGTGCAGGGGCAAGAAATTTTTGGCAGGTGAAGACTTGACTTTTGGCTATCTTTGAGTGATTTAATGGGCTTAACTGTTCCCCAAAAGATTTTCAAAGCTGAAGTATCAAAAGAAACGTCTTTGGTGATGCAAAGGTAATTTCCTGAAAATAATCTCGCGACTGGTATCTTGAAAAAGCAAATTTAGGACATTTTTTGCAAACTGAGGACAAGGCATTCTCTCCCAAAAATTTTGCAGAGTTGAATTGTTTTAAAAACGCAGGATATATTTCAATAACTTAATGAGGAACAAAAGAGTTCCTAGGTTTTCCCTGGTAAATTTTTTGGAACTGATAAAGCCCTAAAACGTCAATATTAGACTTCTTTTGGAGACTTCAAAGGAAAATGCGGAGGACTACTTTTGAATGTTTCTTCATTAGAGGTTTAAAAATGCATTTTTACAAATTTTTACTGATGTTAGGGAGAAACGGGTTTGCTTCCAAAAAAAATTCCGAAGTTGGAATCTTATAATAACACAAATTTAGGTCCTCTTTGAAGATACAAGAAGGAGGGAGTGTGTTTATTTCTCCTCTTTAAAATTTTTCAAACCAAAGTCTAAAAACTGCAGTTTTAAGCTATCGTTGGGTTTCCAGAATTTTTTTCAAATCCCGAATCTTAAAAACGTTCAAGCGATCTTTAATTATGAAAAAAGTGCGGGGGCGGTAGCTCCCCCCCCCCTGAATCGCTGCCACTCTGTGAGGTATGGTTAGAATGGAAAGTCTAGTAAAAGAGAGCCTTTCATACTTCAACAAATCATTTTTCTTAGGCGTCACCTACAGTTTCTCCATTTTTCTGAAGCAACATTACAGGAAATTTATAAAATAATCAGTATCAGAGAAATAAAACCTAACTAAGTTTTGTTATAATTGTGCCATAAAATCCAACAACTTCACAGCATGTCAACATGCTGGCAGCTATGCATAAGCAATGAAAAAATTTAGTATTTCAAACATTTACTTTTGAATATAATTAAGGAATTTAAAAGTTTACGGCAATTGTTTACATCTTAATATATAAAAATCTTTTGTGCTGACGTTTGTCACCATAAGGCTTTTAAAGGGCTGGACCGATTTTGATCAAATTTTTTGTTTGCAATTAAGTTGTTGCAAGCATGGTTTCGAAGCGCGATGGATCGAATCGGAAACGTTTTTGTTAATTAATTTAAACATTGGATGATTATATCTCCCAAATGATTAATATTTATTTTAACCAATTGTTGAGCGAGAACTGAAATAAATATTTAACAGGATGCCAAAGGACAATAAGAAAGCCAGCTCTGCTTTTTGTAATGAAGTTTCCTAATGTGATATGTCAATTGAGAATAGATAAAACGTAGAGAGATAGAGTGAAGCCTTCATTTCTTAAAGGAACGATTTTATGTCCCGGGATATATTTTGAAGTACTGCAAGGTTCACACAAAACGCGTGTTCTGTAGTCGTAATTGTGACCGGATCGGTGCTTTAGGTTTTCCTAACTAAATGATCAGAAAGTACCGTACCAAGCAACATTTGTTTCTTGGCTCAAATCCATCCGAGTTTTGGCACCAATGTCAAGAATACTTTAAGGATTATCAAACTAATCAGTACATTATTGAAAGAAAAGATGATGGAATTTAAAGACGAAACAAATTTTATTTTCGTCCAGATAAATTACAAAAGGGTAGTTTTGTACACAAAAGATCAGTGCAGTGGAAGATCTGTATCTTTGGTGGAAAGAACAAATCAAGCAATATATGAAGTTTTAAAAGTTTTTGTTTAAAAGATCGGACCTCTAATCCGTCGGAGTTAGCTTTGCTCCATTGATCGGCTGGATTACAGTAACGTGGTGGCTTGGCGGCTTTGGCCATAAACAATAGAGTTGCGTGATCATTTGTTTACATTTTAAAGCTACTGTTAATGTAATTTATTGTATTTTTTGTTTATTTGGCAAAGTATTTCAAATTGCAAAGAATTGTTTTTCGTTTTTAAAGAGTGTTTAGTCGTTTTAGTTGAAGAATGTGTTTATTTTACACCGGGAGGGAGTGGGGATGAGTGATTTTAGCTTATTCAGAGAACTGTTTTTACCTTTATCATTTTTTAAACGATATCCTTTCGATTGCTTTATTATTTTTCATATAAGGGATGTTGCAGCGGGATTTCCCGTTCCTTCTAGATGTTTAGTTAGTTTTTTACACTTAATATCTGAGGACTCTTTTTATCTTTTGAGTATGGCTGAAGGAACAAGCCATCAAGTAGGGGAGGAAAAATAGTTAATAAAACAACTGCTCAGTGGGCATTAGATAAATCAAGTTGTAATAAATATTCGCATTCTGACACCTAGCAGCTTAAAACATTTTTTTTTTTACTCATTTTTTTCAACAAAACGGTTCAAACACTTGTTAGTTTATTGAAATTTTTTAACTTTTCAATTTACAAAGTTTGAACAGAACAACGTCTGTCGGGTCCTCTAGTTTTATTTACAAAGTACTTGAACATAATGTGGATAGATAATATAGTCGATGGTTTAGGGCGTCATGACCCCATGACTATCCCCTGAATCCAATTCAGTATACATTGTATGAAGCGAACATACGCAAGGCAAGAACTCACAAATTGACCTAAATTCGTTGAAGCCTTGTAACTGAACTTGCCAGACCTTTACTTCATCCAGTGAACTTTCCTGAAATGGACTCAATTTTCAATCTGACAACTTTTCCTAACTGAACTGCAGACTGACAATATGGCAAATGTACTGGAAGTAATCCTTGCTTTAGAAACTCATACTTGCTTTTAAAATGCACACAATCAAATTGAAACTGCACATTTTGGGTATTATAGCAGCAGTTAAAAGTAGAGCTGATAGAGAAAAACTAATTTTACACTTTGATTCAGGACCCCAAATATAGCTAAAATCAGCTCTAAAACTCTTGGTACCAAAAAAATATACAATATATATTTTTTTTATTCATTTACTTTGCCCTGTGTTACTATTTATAAAATTGTTTTTTGAGATAATTAATGCCATTTGTTTTAACTTAATAACATTGAAGATAAATCAAAATAAGAAGCAAACAACCAAAAAGCATTGCACAGCTGTTTTTATTTAAAAAATAACTTTCAACCATACAAGTTGACAGAAAAATTAATTACAAATCAGTGTGCATTAAGTATACTTATTTTCCAACAACACTACGAGGAAGTAAATTCACATGATCTAAAGTTTCCCAAAAGAAAGTAAACACCAAGTAAATAAAAGATTTTAAATAAAACAGAAAATATGAGATTGCAATTGAACTAAGAAATGAATCCTATTTCTAGAAGTTAAGATTTTCTTAAGAGTAGGCCCACTGGATAAATCAAGCTTAAGTTCTGGATGATCTAATAAAAGCTTTTGCATAAAGGGTGTAAACACTGTGGAATGTTCACATTTATCCATCTACATATACTATCGGCATGGCTTAAAAAAAGCCCTTTTTATTCTTAAAAAGGGAAACGTGTTAAAAGATTACAGTATTGCATACATATTTTAATAAATACTACTTTACAAAGCAGGCCATCTCTAGAGAATGTCCATAGAATAAACTTCCGTAACTTTGTCTTTTGCAATCGAATTGACATTCATGTTGCTCACAATTAATTCAAGTTTTTGCCTCAATTGATTTGATGCCTCAAAATGAATTTGAGGATTTTTTTGAAAAAAAAAAAATCAATATAATTTTAAATATTCTTCAGCAAATAAACTTCACAAAAATTTATAAAATAAAGTACCCGCCTCTAAACGAATTCAATATTTAATATCATCAGTCACTAACTGTAATCAAACCATCAAGAGGGGAAGCAAATCAATGCAATGAAAATCTGCTGCCTAATAAAATCAGTATCACCGGTTAATAGAATAATTTTAAAAAAAGATATAAAATGTTCAAAATCATCCACTATGCAAGCAAGTTCACAGTTCGGGGAAAAAAAAAACCCTGGGTTTTTAATCACATCTGTCTATATTATTTGTTCCTTATACTAAGCATAACTTTGGTAGTAAATAAGGAAGGGTAGAAAGCAAATATTGTTACAGAATAGGAAAGGTATATATGAGAGAAACATCAAGGTATGCATTCCTTCAAGTTTATAGTACGTGCACAATTTCACCAACAAATAAATTAGGGTAAATAGTTTTTTTTCTTTGCAGTTCTTGAAAGAGAATTTTTAGTTTTATTTAAAATCACTGCAAGTGCAAGATGTCTGTACTTAAAAGAGGAGCATGAAAATATTGCACGGCATGTACCTCAAAATGTAGACAAGGGTCTTGAAATTTCCCCATTACCATACAATTATTTGTTTTTATTAAGACCAATTTTATGCCTAAACTGTAACAAATGGAAACTTGATTCACGAGTTGAAGTGATTAGGAAGCAGTAGGCTTCAAGGGAGGTCCTAGAATGTCAGCTTGCAGCAAGACTCCTATCTCTTGTGGATGTTATTGCCAAGAAAGTCAAATAATTAGCATAAATAAAACATAACTGATCATAACATAATTTCATCCCTATTAGTAGCTAGTTGACAAGACAAAAACATCAAAATGATAATAATTAAAAGAGGCACATTTACAGAGTCAAGTCACTGAAAAACAGACATTTAGCCTGATCCAAAGAAAGACTTAGTCAATCTTTCAACACAATCAAAAAAAGGACTTTAATTGGACATAAACCAAACTCACTCACTTGTTAAAAACTAGGTTCAATAACAGATGCAAGAAAATCAAAAATTTGCCGGCACAACATAACAGGAACTGCAAGGGAAAATACTTTTGTCAACGACAGTATAAAAGCTTCTTTTTTACAAAAGAGCCGAGAGGTTCTCTATGGCCTACCAACAGCAACTGGAAATTACAAACCACATCCACAGCTTTCGTTGATTTCTAGTGCAATGAAAAAACTAACATGTAATGTTTTTATTTTGAACAATAGCTTGGCGAGTCCTACAAGTTTATCGTAGAAAAACTTGTGTTCCTAAGACAGACACTCCAGTTTCAGTATTGTTCAATCTTATTATTGAATCTTACAGATGTCAATACAGAAAGGAATTACCTTAAAATGTAGTGAGAAGTATAGATGGCATGATTCGCTCAGCAGGATTCAAGCCTCTTGGATAGAAAGTGAATTGGTAATTAACCACTTGGTTTTATAAATTAAAAAAATATTCAAACTAAATTTAACTACTTATTTATTCAAAAAACATTTTGAGTGAATTAAAAATCAACCCCTTCATAAATATAATTTGGATCAGAACAAGCATGATTTTATCAAGCTGCCAGTACTGTACTAACAATAATAAATAAATGCATCACACTAAAAAATCATGTCAAATTCATGAACCATGTCCATTATAAAGCTTGCTTTTCTGCTTTTGGGAGACAAAAGATGCACATTTAGAAACTTCAATATTTATCATTATGAACTACAAAATTTGTTAGCATATTAATAATGCAGACATATTTTGAAATTTTTGAGCTTGTAGAGCAGTGAATAAGGCAAATTTTTCTGTAGTTTGTAGTGAGAGATGGTAAAATTATCATACATATTATTTACATTAATTTAATTTTCATGTTACAGTTCAAAACCAATGTAACTGCAAAGTTCAGCACCAAACTTATCAAATAAAATATTAATGTAAAAATATTAAATTTACTTAGAAGATCTACAATATTACCAATCTTTTTTTTTTCCTCATTTGACAAACAGCAATTATGTACATACATTTGTTTAAACTTAACTAGGGTGAAAGACTTATAAAAACGACAAAATTAGGATTATTTTACCTTACAATTTTAGCTATAATCAATGTAAATAATACTGTTAAATTACTTTATGTAGCATAACATATGGTAATGCTGGCAATTAGTACAATCACAGACACTGAATAATAAAAATAGCAGCAACAACCTTGTCTAAAAATTATTACTCCACATAAAATAATTTGTAAGTAAGAGTATTTTAAAGAAATTAATAGAGTTTAAAACAAATTGAACAAAACTTGAAATCGTCAATGAATTATAGTCTAACTTCCATTCTTTTCAGGAACAAGCAATGTTTAAAACCTCATATGTGTGTCAAAGCTTGTAATAGAAGGGGCATAATGATGAATTTGCTGCATCCGTAAGGATCGCATCGTGCAAATAACTCTACAACAATCTTCATAAAATTTAAAATAGCATGTTAAACAAAGAAAAGTCATGAGAGATAACCATAGAATGAAGCATTCGCCCCTAAATTATCAATATTCATCTTCATCATTTTGAGAAGGAACGCCATCCTCAGGAATATCATCAGGAACAGCAAACCCTTCCTAAAGTATAAGAAAAAAAAAATGTACAGGCAAGCTTCGGGGTCTAAGGACCTTTAATCTTCAGAATTTTCGATTTTCTGGAAAAAATATATGTTATGCATAATTTTATCCTGAACAATTTGATACCTTATTTATTACCATACGCCAAAAACTTTTCGAGTTATTGTAAAAATGCGTAAACTTTCCCCGTAGAGATGTATGTTAACAGCAGCTGTTTAAGCCTCTTTTTCTCAGGTGCCCATTTCTTCGGTTTTCTCGTTTTGCGCGCATGATATTTCAGAAAGTTTTTTATATATTTACGTAAAACTTTTCATGAATGTTTGTTTGATACATCTTAACGATCTGAACCTAAATTTCAACTAAAAAAAAAGTTAATGTTTAAAAATAAATATTTTTTTACTCAAAAATTTGGAAATTTTCGATATTAACTTACCAAATTTCAAAAAATTAAATAAATAATTTAAAAAAAATAAATAAATTTAGGTTCAGGTCATAAATATAAACCAGATAAACATACATTAAAAGTTTTACGGACATATATAAGAAACTTTCTGAGATATCATGCGCGCAAAACGAGAAAACCGAAGAAACCGGCACCTGAGAAAAAGAGGCTTAAACAGCTACTGTTAACATAAATCTCTATGGGGAAAGTTTAGGCATTTTTACAATAACTCGAAAAGTTTTTGGCGTATAGTAATAAATAAGGTATCAAATTGTTCAGAATTAAACTGTGCAAAACATATATTTTTTCCAGAAAATCGAAAATTTTGAAGTTTAAAGGTCCTTAGACCCCTTAGGTAAGATCTAAATTCAGATTACTGTAGGGCGATTCCATGGTAAAGTGTGTGGCAATTTTACACTATTGTTTTTTTGTTTTTTTTTTCAAAATTGCTTTTCATTGGCTCAGTATAAAAAAAATCAAGCATCAGTAAATATTGTCTCCTTTTACATCTCTACATAATTCAAAATGAAGTCTCCAAAAAAGCGTCTGTGTGTTTGAGAGCACAAAACTCTAAAACTACCCGGCCAATTTCACTGAAATTTGCAGTTTGTTTCTTAAAGCCTGGAAAAAGTTTGCAGACTGTTTCAAAAAATTTCAAATGGTAGTTCTTTTTTAAACACTAATTTAAGACCCCGTTTTTACAGAAATTCCAGAATATTTACCTCTTATATTAAATTCTTACCTCTTTCAAAATCCATACTCCTGATATTGCAGATAACGCAACAAACTGTATTTTGGAATGCTAATAAGCGAGCTTGGGCAACCGGAAACATTTTTTGCGATTGATTCCAGAGCTCTTTCTAGAAGTAGAGTTGTTAAACTCACACAATGCAGAGCTCACTGGAAGAAGAGCTTTCAGAAGCGACAAAAGAGAACAAAACCAACGAGAATACCTACATCGATGACACAACCAAAAAGCTTTCGCACTAAAAATTTTGAGCCATTCCTTGACAATGACCTTTCTGATTTGTTTTCCGAAGACATATCCAGTTGTAGAAATGATGGGAGTGATCGTGGAAACGTTAATGCTCTACGAAGAACTACAGTAAAACCCCACCTAACTGATACCCCTTAAATGCGGACAATTTTTAATTTCCCGATTCTAAGGCAAATAACACTATTAAACCCCTGTCCCGTGGACACTCCTCTTTTGTGAACAAAAGCATTCGTCCCGTTAGTGTCCGCATTAGACGGCTTTTACTGTACATAAAAAAATAAAATTAACCCGTTCGCGACCATGATCACGTATACATGATCACCCGTTTCTCCCTCCAGTGACCACGTTATTGCAGCCGTGAGCATACTTTCCGTGCCAGGTGGACCGTGAGCACATTAGTGTGATCTCAGTTTGGAATGATATATTTGAATTTTTAAATGACACTAAGTGGCGGTTGAAGTGTGTTACTTTTCCCAATACGGTTCTACAAAGTGTTGAGGTGTTACAGCCTCTGAAGCTGGATTAGTCAAAGCTCAGATTTATGACTTTTGCTCCTGTTTATATTTTAGTGTTTGTTTATATTTTAGTGAAGTGGAAAAGATGAATATTTATTGATTAGGGGTGGGAGTAAAAATTTCAGTTTCGAGTTTGCTGGATCATAGTCGGTATGGTTAGGATCAGTTTTATTTCAATAACGATAGATAAAGGAATGAAATTTTTAATGGAGGGTCAGATGTAAAAACTGATGAATGAATCATATATGAAAGGAAGGCATTAATTTTGAATATTGGAGGCAGTAATACTGAGAATGGGGATTTTAGCATAGATTTTTAATGCAAGTTCATGGCAAGCGGACATCAAAGCTTCAGAGGCATTTTAGCAATAATTAGCTCGATTTTTTATTTCTATTCATTTTTGTTTGAAATATTTTTTAGATGATTTTCTAATGTTTTGTCTTTATTTTGAATGCTTGTACGCACAAACTTAAAATCCACCTACATAGACAGTCTTTTGTTTTCCTGGAAAAAAGTCATTTTTCCTCAAAATTCGTAGTTGTTTCTTAATATGATGCAAGTTTTGCTGGAATATATTTAGAGAATATTAATGATAGTGAATCAAAAGTTTCAGTGCACTCAACTGCAGCAATGGTTTTATATGAATTTTTAAATAAAATTAAGCTTATCCACAAAAATCGTCTTGGCCCCTGTGCATGGATTCCTGCGGAGTGTGCAAGTCTGGGAAAGCGCTTCTTCTTTCTGCTGGTCTTAAACAGGTTAATTATTACCAAAAGAATATCATAACCAGCTCTTTTTTTTTAAACACTAATCGAATTCATGTTTTCCGTATACACACTATGCTTATGTATCAGAAAAAAAAATTAAACTTATTATAAATATTTATCTTTTATTACAATGAAGTATTTTTTTCATCTGTGGAACCTAACCCCTTTTTAACATTACTATTAAGTCTTAATTTATGCGGCATTTCCATGCAAAGTAACCCGCGTGTAAAACAAGGTTCTACTTTATATTGACATTATATATCGCTGTGTTCTGTGCAATTTTGATCAATTCTCAAATTTAAATATGGCGGGAGTCATTCGCATTTTTACCTTGAATTTTTGAAGACTTCTTCATTTATTTCTTCTTTAAATATTTTTAAAGTATTTTATTTTACAGCGATCCACAGCCCTGATATGTTGAACGGAGAAATTCATGCCTTTTGATTCATTTCAATTTGCTGTATAATGGAATGACATTTTTCAAGAAAAATAAAAAAGCAAACAAAAGTTTAATTGATCAGAGTGAAATGCTTGGAACTTAGGTTAAATTATGTGAGCACATTTAAATTAGCGAAACAGAATCATTCTTTTAATTTCAGAGTGGAAAAAGAAATTTACATTTGCTCTCAAAGAGCTTCTTTAAAAACTTCATAGCACGAGCACAGCCGTGTGGGTACAGGTAAATACTCTTATAAAACAATTACATGCACAATATGATCACATATTCTCAGATTTTAATTAATTATCAATTTTATATAACTAGTAATGTGTGTGACAACTGAAATCCAAAGTGTCCTTTTCGCACAGAATATAGTGACAGATTTAAAAAAAAAAATAGCTAATTATTACTTTAAAATGCTTTTAAAATAATTATAAATCTAAAGTACAAACCTCTGTTGCATATAAGATTTCCAAAATACTCTCAATAAAAGTTTGTTTCTCTTCGCTCACTTCCTGTTCTTGACACAAAACTTCTATGTCTCTTAACTTTCCATAATAAAAATCACGTTCACGCTCTAGTCCATCAACAGTTATTTTCATTTCAGCAAGCTTGAAAGGGAGGAAAATGCATTAAAAATAAGACATGTGAAGGAAAAATAAGAAAAAGGTTAAGAGATGCAGTTGATAGTGGTATGATGAAACTGTTTCAGAAAATTCCTATACATCAGAGATTTTTACTACATTAGTTTTTTTAATCATTAGTGAAATTAGTCTAAAATTCTTAAACAGTGATGACCATTATGGATAGATTTCACCATTTTTAGATTTGGATTATTACAACTGCCTTGTTCATGGTATTTTTATTTCTTATCAATCTTAAATGACAGGGAGAAATAATCTGGAAATTTTGTATCTAGATGAAGTTTTGCTTTTAAAGTTCATCTATGTTGATGTATTCCTGAAAAAAATATAATTTTGCAAAACCCTTTTTAAAAGTGGATCTGCTTAAATTAAGCTTTGAATGAATGCAAATTTATCCTTATGTTAAAACATATAGCTAGGCTTATACTCTTGTTGCCATGGTAATGAAAAATCAGAACAACATTAACTTTGGTGAAGTGAGAATAATGAACAAAATATTACCTGATTTGTAAGCTCATCTATTCTATGAGAATCACCACCACTTAACCTATTTGTAACCCTTTGAGTTGCAATTCTAGATGTATTTGTCCTTGGAGATGGTGCTAAATAAAAACAGTAAAACCTGTACATATGTATATAACTCTTAATAAGCAAACTTTATTACATTAAAAAAAAAAAACGGTAAAACCCTCTAATGCGAACGTTAACGGGACAAATGTTTTCGTTCGCAATAGAGGGGTATCAGCGGGACAGGGGTTTAATAATGTTGTTTGACTTGGAATCGGGGAATTAAAAATTGTCTGCATTTGAAGAGTGTCCGTTGGGGGGGGGGGGGGTTACTGTATCATATTTTGTTTATGTTAGGAATTGCAAATATTATCAAAATTTTGTTTCAATAAAAGTATTCTACATACTTCACAAATATTACAAAAAACATGAATAGAGCACTAAGTTTTACAAAGCTTATCACCAATTTACATCTAATTATTACATTATTTCTGACACTTTATCATATTCTTGTCCCAAGAACTTCTCGTTTTTGAAACTTCAAAATGGCACAATTCAAGTAAAAATTGTTAAAAAATTGAAACTTTTGTTTTAACTTTAACAGTAGTTCTTTTCTGACACACCAAAATCATGCGTGTCTGAAACATACAACAATAGATCAATAGCAAAACCTCCAAGCTCCCTTTTCCTGGAGTTCAGCTTTGAGAATTGTTTTTGTTTGAGAGAGAGCCCCCTAACCTCTTTCCCTAAATTCTTCAAAAGATGGTTTAAATTTGCATTTTTCACGCTTTAGTTTCGGATGTTTTTCTAGAAAGAGGACCTGCTCTTATTTTAACATCACCAAAGACAACATAAAAGTTTTAAGACTACAATTTGAAACTTTTTCCGAAGACTGCCTCTGAATTCTCTCTTTCTTAAGTCACTGAAAGATAGCAGGATGGTTTTCATTGGGCCCTTATTCCTGTTAATTTAAAAATCCTTTTTCTGAAAAGTCAGATTCTTTTATGAAATTGCAAAATTTAAACCAAAAGTAATATAGTAATGTATGCTACATTTCTTATTTAAACAATGCTTTTTCGAAAAAATGAAAAAAACTACTTTATTAAAAAATATGAAAAGTTCGATCTGGTCTATAGGAATTTTGTGAAGGGTCTTTTTTGGTGAATGAGATTTTTATGAACTGTTTTGCAATTTTGTGAAGGGTCCTAAAGCCACCCCAAATTTTCTTTGTCCAGAACCAGAGTTAAAATTTTTAGCATGGATTATTGGAGGCAATTGAAAGATGAAAACTAAATATCTTTTCAACAAAATATTTAACTATATTTCCTTTGTTATTATTGCTTTTCATTTGTTTCTAACATCCCAGTTAGTACAAATGTGTTGCACTCCACCACTTCTTGGACTGCACATTATTTGTAAATCTCAACAAATTTAAATTTTGTAGGAGAACATAACGGCAACAATTTTTACCCCTTAAGTCCTACGATCAAAGTTCTGAGAGAGCCAGAGTGCCATCTTGGCTGATTCACTCAATAATGCCAAGTTTTTTTTTTTGTTTTTTTTTTAATGTTTTTTAATTAAAAACATTTAAACTCATGTCCATTGAGAAGAGTAACCCTGTCAAGTTTCATTGAAATCTGAAACAGTAAGTGTTGGAACACATTCTTTTTTTTTTTCTGATAGATTTTGCACCACCAACTAAAATAAATTCAATAAAGAAATATTTAAAATCGAAATAAATAAAACAAAGAATATATATATGTGTATGCATGTTCCCAATACAAATCCACAGTTTGTGTCGGATCTGGACCAAATTTGGCAGGGAGGCACTTGGGCACCCGAGAAGGAACATGGGGGGGAGAGGGGGTGAACGCCAAAAAAGTACCAAACCATACAAATTTAAATTTTATCGCCTGAAAATAGCATTAAATGGCTCTTTTTACCCGATATAGTTATCCGAGCAGTCCAAATTTAGCGCCATTCGAAAGCCTGTGAAAAATGCCCCTAAAATTTATTTTATTCCTTCGAATTAAAAAAAAAAACCAAGGCTGTAAAATCACCGGGCAAAAATTTAAAATCATTTTTAAGTCTAATGGAACTATTTTCACATCGGAAAACTATCGTTTGCACAATCTCATTTTAAATTAGCGTTCAGAAGGTTGCCACTTTTTTTTTTCTTGGCTGTGACTAATTTTTTTTTTTTTTTTTGAGGTAAAAATTTCTCATTTCGATTATTATGTGGCAATTTATATTTTCCTTTTTCATTTGGATTTTAATTTATTCCAGAATCTTTGATTTGCCATTTTCTTTTTTTAAGAATGATTATTTTGAAAGGAATTTTTACAGTATTTTAGTTCTCTAATTGAAGCTTGATTGTTGAACATGTGTCACTTGACATAACTTTTATTTTTGAGATCGACACTGCAAAGCTGAGCGACGCAGCTAGTAATTAATTAAAATTAGTTGAAATGTTGGCAAGATGCAAAGGACTGAAATCTCAAACTAGGCATGTAATAAACGGCGAAGCACGTGTTTGATGCTGGTCAGTGGCGCACACTGGAATTTTGCAAGGGGAGAGTCCAAAATCGAAAGCCTCATTCTCATAAGATACCCCAATACGCCATCAAAACATATTGACTTGATTTTATCGTTTCTCGAGAACGAAAAAGTTAAAAATAAAAATAAATTTCATGAAATTTAGCACAAAGTTAGTTTGTAGCATGAAAGTGTGCACCTCGAAGTGATTTCTCGAAAATTCGTTTTTGTTCTTTTTCTATTCCAATTTTAAGATCATTTTCCCGAGCAAAATTATCATAACACGGACGAGTAAATTACCAAGTTATCAAAACGTGGACCCGTAACATGGGCAAGCCAATTGGCGAGAAATTCACCATACATGATTTGTAAATATACAGGCGAACCAAAAGACTTTTTAAATTTTACTACGGGCAAAGCCGTGAAGATACCACTAGTACTAATAATAAAGCTGAAAGTCTCTCTGTCTGGATGTCCGGAGGATGTCTGGATCTCTGTGACGCGCACAGCGCCGAGACCGGTCGGCCGATTTTCATGAAGTTTGGCACAAAGTTAGTTTGTAGCATGGGGGTGTGCACCTCAAAGCGATTTTTCGAAAATTCTGTGTGGTTCTTTTTCCATTCCAATTTTAAAAACAAAATTACCATAAGTTGGACGAGTAATTTACGAAATTATCATAACGTGGAACCATAACATGGGCACAAGCCATTTGGCGAGATACGAAATTATCATAATGTGGAACCATAACATGAGTACAAGCCAATTGGTGAGAAAATTCACCATACATTATTTGTAAATATACAGGCGAACCAAAAGACCTTTTAATTTTTCTATTACGGGCAAAGCCGTGCGGGTACCACTAGTACTTAAATACCAGAAAGCAAAATAATGTATGCATTAACTTTTCACATAATTAAAAAAATGGATTCATCAAACCAAATTCATCGTTGCAGAAGCGCCATATGATTAAAGAAGTTCATAAAATGTCACTTGATGTGATCTGTTATTACAAAACTGGAAACATGGTTAGTGTACATTCATTTATAATCACCATTCTGCTTGTTATAGGCAATTTATTAAAGGAAAAGTGCCTAATATTTTTAAAAATCTTTTAATATGAGGATTTTATTTTTTCACTTATTAGAACTGAAATTATTGTTACCTTTTGTTTGAAATTATTTTAGGCACAAAATACATAGAATCATAATCAATTGGGAAAAAAAGCAAGACCTATGGGAGGGGTCCGGACCCCCTGACCCCTCCCTTGTGTGCGCCACTGATGCTGGTATATCTCCCAAACATAGTTGCTTGGTAGAAATGGCAATGAGTGAATATTTGCTGGGGAAAAATAGAAAGAATAAAAAAACAGGGACCGAAAATTAAGAAAAATCTGAATCTTTTCAGTGAAAAATACGAGGAAAGGTTTTAAAAAGAACAGAGAAAGCCAGAAAAAACTCATCTCCCTGTAGTGGAAACAAAAAACTTACCAGCACGAGCAATTGTTTTTTGTGTTATGTTGGAAGTAAGACGATTTGTTGACCCTGACTTGTTAGCAACATTCATACTTCGTCCATCAGAATTGCCAATTGAAACCCCATTTCGGGCATCAAAAGCATTATATTCTTGACCACCATAATTGGCATCGAAAAATTTCTTAAACCATTGAAGGAACTCAAAATTATCTTGAAATCTGCCTTTAATCAACTTGTCAACTGGTATGTGCTAAGGAATAAATGAATACACACATACATAAATAAATATATTTGCTGATATACATGTTATACAACAGACATAAAATAAAACATTCAAAATACTGAATTTAAAAAATAACAATTTGAAACACATACTATTAAAGATCCCTCACAACTTGCATTTATCTAAAGGAGGAGATGGGGTAAAACGTTGGACAGGTCTCAGTTATTTTAATACTATTAATATTTTTTACTTTAATTTATGACTAACAAATAGCACCTATAGTCCTACAAATTCTATAATGAAATCACGTTGGGAAGTTAGATTGAACAAATTTTATTTCAGAAAATGTTATTTTAATAGTGCAGAATAATTTTCAGAAGACTGCAACTTTTTTTTTTTTAATTGGTTTCATCTAATCGCAGAAAAAAAAAATTGAACTCCTTTCTTAAAGTAAGTTTGTTAAGTTCAAAATTATTTGCAGTTTAATTTTTTGCCATAAAGAAAAAAAAAAAGAGATCATTTTTTTCAGGTCAAGAAGGTGGGGTACGTTGGTTCACGTCATTGTGGAGCACATTGAACCGAACCAACCAAACCCCAAGTAACCTCCTCCTCCCCCCCCTTTTAAATCTCAATAATTAGAAAGCAATACTCTAAGTGGTTGTATATTATAAATTCATTTCATGTTACACATGTTCGGAAATCATAAAAACTCAGGGGGAAAAAAGCGGAGGTATATTTCATAACTATTCAACAAAAATTATACCAAATTAATTTTACCAAAAGATTTATTTCATACTAGCTGCGTCGCTGGCCCGGCTTTGCATGGTCTACCTCTAAAAAAAAGTTATGTCAAGTGACACGTGTTCAACAATCAGGCTTCAATTAGAGAAAAAAAATCTAAAATTTCCCATCTGAACAATCATTTTCAAATAAAGAAAATGTCAAATAAAAATTCCCGAATAAATTAAACGCAACCTTCCATAAATACAACTAAAAAAAAAAGAAATAAAGAAAGAGAGAAGATAAATCGTCAAATCAATAATCAAAAGGGGAAATTTTTACCTCAAAACAAAAACAAAATTTTATTTAGTCACAGCCGAGAAAAAAATGTGGCAACCTTCTGGAAGTTAATTTAAAATGAGATCGCGCAAACAATAATTTTCCAATATGAAAATAAGAGTTCCATTAGGCTTCAAAAGTGCTTTTTAATTTTTCCCAGCGATTTCACAGCCTTTTTTTTTTTTTTTTTTTTGAATTCGTTGAAACCGAGTAAACTCTATGAGTATTTTTCATGGGCTTTGAAATGGGACCTGAATTTAAAAAATCAGATAATTATTTTGGGTAGAAAGAGCAATTTAATGCCATATTCGGCCTTTAAAATTAAAATTTGAACGGTTCGGTTCTTTTTTGGCGTTTGAACCCCCCCCCCCTCCCCACGTTCCTTTTTGGGTCCCCAAGGCCCTCCCTGCCAAATTTGCTTGAGATTCGACATAAACTGGAATTGTATAAGGAATATACACATATATACAGGGTTCATACTCAAATTGGATAAAAAAAATCCACTTTCCATTTGACTTTTCAAAGACTTTTTCACGATTTCAATGAAAATTTTCATGACCTTGTTACACAAAGAGAATAGCACTATTTAATCTCAAACTTGCTAATTTTTGGAAATGAGCATTAGCATGAAGGCCACAGTCTCATTGAAGTACTTACTCATAATGGGAAAAAATATAAGTGTACACTTAAAAACATAAACTATTCCTATTTGTCTTCATCATATAAATTTAAGTAAAAATGCAGTGAAAGGAATATGATGATGCTTAGATGTCTAACATTTTTTTTTTTTATAAACAGGCAGAATGATATTGAACAGGGTTCATACCCTTTAGGCAGAAAAAAATTCAAGCACTTTTCAAGTACTTTTCAAGGTAAAAAATTTTGATTTCAAGGCAATATCATAAATTTGTACTAAAAATATTGTATGCAGATTTCATTTACTACAAACATAGAAATAAGGCAATAATACAAAAAAGTATAGGAAAACAAAATTGTTCTTTCTACAACTTTGATGAAAGATCTACTGCGTTGAAAGTCTTTCTGAAAATGTTTGAAAAGTTCGGTCATAAAGAGAAGCAGATACCAAGAGGTTTAATTTTGAGGTTTTTCAAAGGTTGCAGCAGTCAGAGGTTTGTATATTTTCTAGAATCAGCAAATTAATACTTAAAAAAAAAACCCTTTCATAAGTGCTTTTAACTTTTATGGGAAGAAACTAAAATACCCAAGTTCAATGGCATTGCCAGAGAGGAGTTTTTGAAGTCACTCCCCCCCCCCCCCCGGTTTCAACATTTATTTCCAATATTTATACAGTAGTTTATTACAATATAAGGGCGGTTAGGACAAAAACACTACCCAGAAAGTTATTTCAGTTTGCACTATTAAGTTCTAAAAATATTAGGTTCGTAAATCATTTATAAGTATGCAAATCAATTATTCGTATGTATTTATTAGCTGTTCAGCCAATAAGGCATTTCAACTGTCCTCGAGTAAATTTAAAAATTAGGAAGTAAGAAAAGTTTATGAAAGTCCACAGTCCAGCCTCTACACCTCAAAATATACAAAAGCAGCTTAAACAGTGATAAATACTCTGAATGCAAACTTGAGCCTATTCAGCTTTCATTGATTAACTTGCAATAGACAATAAATGTGCAAGTTCAGATTTATAGAGCCATATTTCGAAATTGAAAAGATTCAAAAGAAGTTGACATGTATTATGACAAAAGTAGTTTTATTTTGGGAAAAAATGGGTTATTGTTGAAATTAGAATTTAAATTTAGAAAGGCAATAATATTCAGGTGTAATTGTGATTTGTGAGTTCATAAAAAATTACCTGAAAGTTTCAAAGAGCAAAATAGGGTGGGGGGGGGGGGAGAATAATTTTTAAAACTAAGACCCCTATTACTTGAATATACATATGTACAACAATAACTTTTGCTATGCATACAATTCATAAAATAGTTTATTAAGTCAAAATATTCTGCATAGAAATACCATGCCCAGTGCCTGTTGACAACGAGCAACAGGCACTGGGCCTAGCTAGGCTGGTACAGGTCAATTTATTAGATCCAAATGAAGATGAAAGACCCTCCTTAAGCTATCTACCCCTTTGCTGATTAAAGCCTCTTTCAGTAAGCTCCAAGTACCCACAACCTTAATAAAGTAGTAATTTTGAACATTTGAGAAAAAGGGGAAAATTGGAGATGTAAGGAGGTAAAAGCATAAAAACGAACACTACTGGATTTCAAGTGAATAATCATAACACAACCACCCCTGTTATACACCTTATTTGTTTTAGCAGACATAAAAAAATTATGTTCTTATAAATAAAATTATATAAATCAACTTTATATTTAAAATACAAACTTTAAGTTAATTTGTTAGGTGCTCAACTGCTGAAATTTAAATTTAAAAAAAAAAAAATCTGTTATGACCAAAAATTAGGTAAAGATAATCATTCAAAATTGCAAAAATAAATAAGCAAATAATTAAACAAGACCAAGGTAATAAATTCTTTAACTCTTTAGTTATTAAAATAAAATAGGCTAATCAGATGTAGCAGTGTCAAAATAACTACTAATTGCCAAAATATAAAAATATTTACAAAATGCAAAAGGATTGAAATCTCAAACAAGGGAAGCAAATTTTCGCGAAGTTGAGTTATGTTTAATGTTGTCATGTTTCCCATAAAATAAACTTATATTTTACCGAAATTAAACATAAAATATGCTAATCTACGGTAGCAAATATGAAAATAACATCCGATTAGTGAATATATTTAAATATTTGCAAGATGCAAAAAGATTGAAATTTCAAACACGAGAAGCAATTTTTCGCAAAGTCTGAGTTCGTTCGACGTGGCATGTTTCCCATGAAATAAATTTATTTGTTTTTCATTAAAATTAAACAAAAAATATACTAATCTAAGGTAGCATATGCGAAACTAACATTTGATTAGCCAAAATATTTAAATATTTGCAGGATGCAAAAAGATTGAAATTTCAAACACAAGAGCAATTTTCCGCGAAACCCGAGTAAGTTCAATGTTGTCATGGTTTCGAAATTAATTTCTTTGTTAATTAATGAAATTAAACAAAAAATAAACTAATCTAAGGTACCATATGTCAAAATATCTTTCGGTTGTAAAAAACATCAAAATATTTACAAGATGCAAAAGGATTGAAATCCCAAACACGGAAGCAATTTTTCGCGATGTTGCATACTGAACACATGTTCAGAAAATTGCATTGGTGAAATACTTTTTTAAAACTTCTAAGCACAATTCGTTGATTTTTGAGAGAATTTAAGCACTAAGAAACTTTTTCAAGCACTTGAAAATGAACTTTCTTTTTTCAAGCACTTTTCAAGGTTTTTCAAGGGCGTACGAACCCTGTTGAATGGGACAAAGGTTGAATGAGTCATCAATAAGTTTCAATAAATTTGCTTCAAAAGTTGCCTTTCAGTGTCAACAGAGCATTTCACATAATCATCCACGTAACTTGAGAGTATTTTGGTTCTTTAAAGTAAAGCCACATAGTTTAGTTCTTTATGTTTCAAAACCAGATCTTTCAAAAGATCTTTTTTGAAAAAAAAAAAAAAAAAAAAAAAACATTCAGTAATAAATCAATCTTCTGATTCAAAAGTATACTTGTTTTGTTTATTTATTTGCACATTTTAAAATGCATATAAATTAAAATTAATAGGTTCAGAAATTCCAGAGCATGTTTGAATACTGACATTGAGCGTAGCAGTGGGTCCCATAGATTAGTTTTGTGGGCTGTATACATATGTTGAGCACTACTGTTTTAGAGTATTAGAATTCCTCTTTTTCTGTATTCTATCGCCTGAGTGAAGATCTTTATTTTCTAAAACCATCAACAAATTAAGATAAACTCTGATAAATTTAATAATATAGTTCTTATGAGTGATGGAATCGAATTTAGATGTAATTGAATTGCTTTTTTAGAATGGGCGTGGCCAGTGGCGGATACACCTGGCGGGCAACCGGGCATTTGCCCGGTGGGCCGGTCATGTTTCGGGCCGACCTACCCTGTCTACAAACAATAAACTTTAAATACCGCTACGTAAATTCTCTAGCTTCAATCCCTCTTTACGCATGAGCTCAAGCCCGCGGATGGAGGGTGCAAGGCCGTTGCTAAGGGGGCCGTGGGGGTGTTACACCAGCCCAGTTTTTCAGAAAAGGGGCCGCCAATTTCATTTTAGTAATGCAATAAAAAACAGAAAAACAAGGGTAGTATTTAAAAGTTAAAATACTTTTGTCCATTTTTCAGTTTCGTGTATGAATGGCAATTCACAATTGTTATGAATTGTTGTTCATAATAACAATTGCAATGAAAGTGACAAAAAGTATTTTTTCAATAAAGATTTAACAGGAAATGCAATCTTAAAACACAATTTGGAGCATCCAAAATTCTGTATTATGAAGATTATTTAAGTAAAGACCTCCTAAATGTGCGTTTCTAACTTTTTTTTTTTTTTTTTTTTGCGAGAAATAAAAATATTCAATTTTTCTCCCTCAATATCCATCGAAGGGATCAAACAAATGGTTGAAGACCCTTCAATTTAAAAATGATTATATAAAAAACTATGATTCTCAGGGGCAGCTGACACACCGACCTTTTCTACCATTTACCTCTCCTATTTTTTTAAAAATATCATCCTGCAAATCAGAGTTATGTATATATAGAAAAATACACAGGCCCCAGAAATATGGTTTAAATACGAGAAAACTTAAAATTTAGCGAGAAAGATTGAAAATATTAAAATTAATAGTCACACCAGTATAGTTATAAGTGTTAGAAAGTAAAAATCATGTATGAATTGAAACTTGAAACAAAACTTTATCAAGAAGTGAAGAAGGAATGATTTTTAAAATAAAATAGAGTGAAAAAAAAAAAAAAAAAAGAAGACCAAAGATCATTAAGGTTATTTGAAGTTACCAAAGCATGAGATCAGTTCAAGAAAAGTTTTTTTTTTACTCCGGGCCCCATATAACTTGCATTTCAAGCAAATAAAAATACTAGGCTGAAAATTGAAAATTTTATTACGGAATATCTAAATGTAAATGGTTTTGATTGAAGGGTGTTTCATATTTTTTATCAATAAAATAAATAAAAGAAGATTGGGACATAGCCAAAAGGGGGGAAGAGAGGGATCCAAAAGCTTATATCTTCCTTTTTAGTCACCAAAACTTAACTAAAGTGCGTTTTTGAAACTTAGCTTTTTAAAGAATTTCTGGGAAAAACTCATGAACCCCATTCCTTAGTTTAACATCATTAAAGACAGGCTACAACAGCGTATTTGGGATTTCAGCTTCGAAAAACTTCGAGGAGAGTATTTCCGCCGCAATCGACCTAGAAACGTCCCCACCCCATCATTAAAGAGCGTCATAAATCAGTGTCGAAAAAATTTCGGAGGTCCCTTAAGCATGTCCTTCTCATAATATCATCGAAGATCATCTAAAATTACCTTTTTCCGGCTTCAATCTCAAAAAAAAAAAAAGAAAAGAGGAAAACCCCCAAACCCCCATTTTTTCCATAACATCATGATAGAAGATTTTTTGACCTATTCCCAAAAATTAAATTAAAACCTCACATTTAAATCTAAACACCACACCAAACAATTTTTGTAACTGGCCATTGTCCTTTCCCTATCGATCTACTTCATTTCTCACTTTCAGATTCTGTATCATATAAAAGTCTATGTCATGGTGTCATGCACTCACAGGTACACCAGACCTTTATATCTTCCACTGTCTACTAACCTCATCTTTCCGCATTAAATATTACCTCTCTAATTTCTCTTTCTGAAGTTCCGATTGTTTATCGG
Organism: Uloborus diversus; assembly: GCF_026930045.1. Classification (NCBI taxonomy): domain Eukaryota; kingdom Metazoa; phylum Arthropoda; class Arachnida; order Araneae; family Uloboridae; genus Uloborus; species Uloborus diversus. The sequence goes on along the minus strand of NC_072732.1, from coordinate 156,212,972 downwards.
GTGAAAGCCCTCGATCCTCTCTTCTTAGTAACACTAAGAAATATCGTTTATAACTCCGTTTTCGAATATAAAGCATCGAAAAATTTCAAAGAAAGTCCCCCGCTCCCTCCCCCTTCGTCATGATAAGTAAAGCAAATCAGAAATCTGGTTTTAAATGCTTCAATTTCGAAAAAATTCCAAGGAGAGCCTCGCCATAATTCCTCCTCCTAAAATCATCGAAGGTCGGTAAAAGTTTCGATTTTGGAACTTAACTTTTGAATAACTGTCTATGTCCTAGTTTTTATTTTAAAAAAATATAAAAAAGCTTACAATTACCTTTCTAAGATTTCAATTTCAAAAAAAAAAAAAAAAAAAAAATGCTGGAAGAGGACCGCCCTCGAGCCTCTGCTCTCCCTAACATCACCAGAGATCATCTAAAATTGCGTTTTTAGGACTACAATTTGAAAAAAATTTCGGGAGACCCGAGGACCTTGTATTTTTGGCTCAATGTTAAACTCACAAGTAGGTTTCTAATGCTAATATTTAATAATCCCCATATCCAAGAAAATCAATCTACTCCCTATCTCTCTCTGTATTGATACATGTGTTTGAAAAAATTAAGGATCGCACACAGATTACGGAAATAATCAATACAGCACCGCACTTAAAAATACTTAACAGACACTTAAAAATACTTAAATAGATTATTACAATCACTTTTTTTGTTTTTTACAAACAAAGGTTTAGCTTATCTTGTATCAGTTGTGCACCATTAAAACACAGAACCATCTGTTAAATTTTGTTTTAAAGAAAGTTTAATTTTTTTGAATAGTTTCCTCATATTTAAGTGATATTGTTTCCCAATCATTTTTGTAAAAATTAGTATCTATAGAGGCTATGGGGCCGCGATATCCCTTTATGCCAGGGCCGATTTCTATAATCAATCCGCCACTGGGCGTGGCAAAACCAAGAACGTGCAAGTTCGCTACTACAGAATATGAAACAGAAGTGTTGAAAATAACAGTTAATTCAAAATAAGTGATGTCAAAGCAGTAAAATCACATCGAAAAAAAAAGCAAGCGGCTGTGACAGAAGTGGATGCAATAGGATTTCAAAATTCAGATTTGATTTTGGGATCGTTCAATTTTCCACTTTTAATAGCTTTTACGTCCTGTACTGTTAAATCACTCAAGATTTCTAATGTTCTTTTAGTTACTGTTACATTCTCTTTGTCCAGGACATTTTCCCCATGACTTGAAATAACTTTCCATGACTTTCAATGAAAATTTCAATTTTCCATGAATTTTCCAGGTCTGAAATTTGCTTTTTTTTCCCCATGACTTTCCAGGATTTCCATGACCCATACGAACCATGTATATACCCACATACACACATATTCTTTGTTTTATTTATATAGATTTGCACTTTAACTATTTATATTTTTAAATATCTTTCTAAATTGTTGCAGACGATTGCTTTACAAGAAAAAATTATGTAACACATGCTATAATAAAGTTCCTGAATTTAACATAATTTTTTGCCAAACAAGCAATCTACAATAGAAAGAAAATAAAACAAATAACTGATTTAAAGAAGAAAAGTGCAAGCTTTTTCTCAAGATTATCTAATTTTATTTTCTATATTTGACTTTAGAACACAAAGATATACTAACTTAAAGAAAACAAATTTATTGCACCTTTTCTTTGAAATACATGATATTAGTTTCAACAGGATTCTTTTCTTTTTGGTATTGTTTCCTGAGATTCAAAGAAAAAATAGCTTTTCCCCCCAGCAAATATTGATGTAACTGTACATAAAAATGACATATGACTTATTCTTTCAGAACCCAGTGTCTGCTCAGGGAATCCCACTTTTATGTTCCCAGTTATCATTTAACGCATCTTTTGTTAACTTTGATCTGCATTAAATTTCTCGTGAATATTCAATAATTTTTCTTTTGATCATCTTAAAATAATTACGTACTAATGGTGAATGCTTATTGCTGTTTCTAATTTAAGATGGTTTATCAATAAAAATCAATTTAATATACCATAATGATCTTTAAACTTGATTTTTTTTTCATTCTGCATCCAAAAGAAAATATGTTAGCTACAGCATTGGATAATATTTAGCACTTAAATTATAATAGAAGTTGTTTTCATAATGCAGGGCTCCCAACACATTTTAGGTTCAGAAAAGGGTAAAAGAGGACCATTTTCAATCAAAAAGGGGACTAAAGAGGACCAGTTAGGATCAAAAAGAGGACATTGGGAGGACCACTCATAGTTAAACCCAGGGAAGCACCAAAAGGCAAATTAGTTGCCAGCTGGGTTAAATAACTATAATAAAGATACAATTCCTTTATCACCTGTGAAACTGATATTTTTATCCATTGAATATTATTTACACAAATATTTGGATGAGGGGGGGGGGGCACTTAGTTCAGCACTTAAGGCAGCCTCTTTAGAACTAAATAGGCATAATGACACATTTTGACTTGAACCAGGGATGCTGGTAGCCAAACACCAAACAAAAAAATGTTATTCTCTTGTTGTTTTCCCCAGTCTCTAATTTTGTTCCCATTTTTATCAGTTTCATCTAACTATTTGCTGAGAAATTTGCGCTTCCCCATGACTCACACTGAAACCTAAAAAACATTGTTTTGATTTTCAACAAAGCTACAACTGAGTTTATTATAAAATTATTTTATATTTGGATTTTAAATTTAATCTCTTATCACAGGGTTCATACCCTTTAGGGAGAAAAAAATTTAAGCAATTTTCAAAAACAAAAAAATATTTCTCAAGGTACTACCCTAAATTTGCACTATAAATATTGCATGCAGATTTCATTTAATGCTAACATATAAATAACAGGAAGTAATATAAAAAGTAGAGGAAAACAAAGTGATTTTTCTACAAGAGACACTTTGATAAAAGATCTGCTGTATTGAAAGTTTTCCTAAAAATGTCTGAAATGCTTATTGACAAAGAGAAGCAGATCACATGAGGCTTAGTTTTGCAACTTTCATATTCAAAGTATATGTTCAAGAATCACAAAGCTTAGATTTAGAAAAGAAAAAAAAATGCTATGATTGCAAGGCCATGAGTGCTTTGAACTTTTATAGGGAGGGGGGACTAATTCCCCTCTTTAGCAGGCATCATGACAATGAAATGATGTACATAAATTCAACTTTATAAAATTTTATAATTCAAACTTGTTTCAAATACAAAAAGTTAAAAAATTATGCACTCAATTTTTTACATTTAATACCCCCCCCCCCTATTAAAAAAAACAGTAATAACCGAAAGTAAGCTAATAGGAATTAAAATTAAGTATGCAAAACTAGAAATTTGAATTAAAAACAAAAAAATATTATTTTTTAGTTATTTAAATAAAAATTAAAACGAGTTAATGTAATGTAGCATGTCAAAACACAACTTCAAATTGCCAAAAATATAAAAATATTTAATAGATGCAAAATAGTTGAAAGTTCAGATAAGCAAATTTTCACGAATAAAGTTCAAATTTTGGCATACTTCCCATAAAATAAATTTATTTATTTTCTACTAAATTAAACATAAAACATGCTAATCTAAAGTAGCATTTGGGAAAATAACATTCGATTGGGTAAATAATTTTAATATTTTCATGATGCAAAAAGATTAAAATTTCAAACACTAAAATTCATTTTCCGGGAAGTTCGAGTAAGTTCAATGTTGCCATAGTTTCCAAAATAAGTACTGCGTTAATTATTGAAAGTAAATGAAAAATAAGCTAATCTAAAGTAGTATATGTCAAAATAACTTCCTACTGTCAAAAACATGTAATTATTTACAAGATGCAAAAGGATTGAAATTTCAAACGCAAGAAGCAGTTTTCCGCGAAGTTCGAGCAAGTTCAAGTTGCCATAGTTTCCAAACTAATTCCCTCGTTAATTATAGAAATCAAACGAAAAGTAGGCTAATCTAAAGTAGTATATGTCAAAATAGCTTCCTACTGTCAAAAACATCAAATTATTCACAAGATGCAAAATGATTGAAATTTCAAACGCGAGAAGCAGTTTTCCGCGAAGTCCGAGTAAATTCAATGTTGTCATGGTTTCCAAACTAATTCCTTCGTTAATTATTGAAATTAAACGAAAAATAAGCTAATCTACGGTAGCACATGTCAAAATAACTTCCGATTGTAAAAAGCATCAAAATATTTACAAGATGCAAAAGGATTGAAACCTCAAACAAGAAAGCAATTTTTCGCGATACTGCATATGGAACATATGTTCAGAAAATTGCACTGATGAAATATTTTCAAAGAATTACAAGCAATCTAAAGTATGCTTTAGATTGCTTGTAATGATTTTTGAAAGAATTCAAGAATAAAGAAACTTTTCATACTTTTTCAAGGCTTTCAAGCACTTGAAAAATGAACTCTTTTTTTTTTTTCAGAAACTTTTCAAAGGCCTAAAATTTAGGAACATATGCGCCTGTAAAAAAAATGGCGCATGTGCCACAAGATTACTTTTGATTTCATTTGCAAAAGGATTACAGTCAACGCGCGACAACTCTAATAAGTCCCAACGGACCAGCTAAAACGTTCAGAGTTGTGGAATGTCTCCACACACAACAGTCTCAAGAGCTTGGGATTCAATGAAAACTTTGAGATAAAGGAGTATTAGAGTTATTGAGATCCAAGATCGGAAAGTTTATTCGTTATTGTAAACGTGAGGCTGAAATTCCGAGAAATATCAGTAGCACCCTGCTCCGCGATTCGAAACTCCTCCCCCAAAACTCTTTTTAATGGATTTCCATGCTGCAACGGTTGAAGGAGGAGTAATGACATCAATCTGAAGTGAAATAATACGGGAAAGGCAGGTTAACACTAGAAAGACGGAAGCGGTCATTTTGACCACAAACGATTTTCAAATGCTCATATTTGCTGTGTTTAATTTTCAAACTCTTTTTCCTTCATTGACTTTTCCTAACTATTTATTAAGATTTTACAACAGTAATTTTTTTCCTTTTAGGATTATTATTATAGTTGCTATAAATGCTTATACCTAGAAAGACTGACTACGGTCATTTTGACCGCTAAGTGAACCTTTCTTTATGCATCCATTTTCTTCTTTTTTCGCTTATCAGTTGTGTGTACTATGGACTATTGTTAGTTGTCAGGGTGAGTAATGTTCTTTTGAGCTTGAGTAGTACCTGTTTGTCAGGTTTAATTCTTTGAACTGTTAGGAAAATGCGAAACACCTGCTGGTTGCATGGTTTCAGTTTTCTGCTATCTGCACAGGGGGCAAAGTTGGGAAAGGTAAATTTGAAAAGCATGTGACTGGACACGTGAAATTACTTTGGGTCTAAAAAAAAGGGAATATAAACAGGTAAATTACAAAAATGTTTGCTGGAATTGTTTTGTACACCAAAACATGTGCTTTGCTTGAAGCATTGACGTTTATTTTCTTCGGTGATAATGAAGTGCTCAGTCACATAATTATCTTCATGATGTCGAGATGAACCGTTGACAAGCAAAACTTATAGGAACATTAACTCCTGAAACTGTTGCAGATTTATATCTAAAACAGATTATGGTTTGAATGAGCAGTCTGACTTATCTGAAGAGAAATATATTTCTAGCGATGAGAATAGTTTGCTTTCATGAGATTTATTGCGAATATTTTTCGGAGCCTAGATTTGCAGAAAAGGATTGTTCTTCTGAGTTAGAATGAGAAGAAACCTCGCTAATAAAAACTGATGCTCAAAATTTAAAAAGTAGTGAAAGAAAGAGTGAAAAGGGACCGACGCCGAAAAAAAGGAGAAAATTTCAAAAACAGAACTCCTATTTCTTCAATCTCCGCCAAGTCATCCCCACTGATCAATTTTGCTGCATATAAATAAGTAAGTACCTCAGGAAAAAGATTAAAATAGAACAAATGCTCGTAGTTTTAGTTCCGCATAATTTAATTTCACACTAACTTCCAAACAAAAAACTGTTAATGACTAATATACAGGTGACGTGATAACATAAGTATTTCGAAATACTGTAAAAGATAGTAATGTACGGTATCTTGCGATATTAAGATATTTTTTAAATCAAACAAATGCATGGTTGATTATAGTACTTGTTAGTTATTACATGCTAAGAAAATTTCCTCTTTTTTGTACAAATTTCCTCTTTCTCAATGCCAATTGTGTAAAGCATGTGTATTTCACTTGATCGAACGTAAAATAAAAAAAAGCTATCTGAGACTTATTTGCAGACTATATTAGGATTAAATTATTAAATTAAACTTTGATATTATGAAACAAATCTTTTCTGTGGCTGAAAATCCCAAAAGGAGGAAATTTCTATTATTTTAAGTATGGCGGTCAAAGTGACCGCTGCTAGTCTTTCTAGGTATACGCAAAACGCCGTCTTTCTAGTGTTAAGGCGCTGCAACCGCATGTTTGGGTATACAGTATCTTTTAATGTAACGGAAAACTTTTAAATTTTTAGTTTTTAGTAAAAACAATATTAAAGCAGACTAATAGGACCAAAATGCTAAAAAGCGGTCTAAAGCGGACTTAACCCTTAAAAACGTACTTTGGATGAAAAGCGGACCATTTGGGAGCCCTGCATAATGTGGTCCAACGTCCTTTTTAACAGGTTCAGTTAAAAAATCAGTATTAAAAAAGTAAAACAATTCCACACTTTCAAAAAAAAATCTGAGATGATGAGAAATGTTTAGTGAAAGGTACTGTAAAAATCTAACAGCTCACTAAATTTTTTGATGAATAAAAATGAAAAGTAAAAAAGTGGACCAACTTGTCCCATTTCTCCCTACAGATAAAAATGGCTGTATGTGCATATTCCTTTTACAAATCCAGTTTACTTTGGATCTTCACCATTTTTGGCACAGAGGCCCTGTGATGCTCAAGAATTAACAGGGTGGGGAGGGGTATTTTAAAAAATCCAAAGAGGTCTACAGTGAAATTTTGAGTCATAGAATTGCTCTTTCTACACATTGATAACATAGTTTTTTCTCCTTTTTAAACCTGATTGTTGAACATGAACCACTTGACTTTTTATTTTGGAGGTGGACTGTGCAACACATGTAGTAATAGTAGAAAGGTTCATGAATAAGTACTAGTGATGGGCATAATCGAGATCTTTTGATAATCGAGATCTCAGGAATCGAGTACTTCTGATAATCGAGTGATTGATAATCGAGAACTTTTCAAGTCGATCACTCGAGTGATTGATAATCGAGATCTTTTGAAATCGAGAACTCGAGCGATTGATAATCGAGATCTTCCGAATCGAGTACTCGAGCGATTGACTTCTCGAGATCTTTGGAATCGAGTTCTCGCGCGATTGACTTCTCGAGATCTTCGGAATAGAGTACTCGAGTGAGTGTCTTCTCGAGATCTTTATAATCGAGTACTCTAGCGATCGACTTCTCGAGATCTTTATAATCGAGTACTCGAGCGATTGACTTCTCGAGATCATAATAATCGAGTATTCCAGCGATTGACTTCTCGAGATGTTTTTAATTGAGATCTCGGGATGTTTCAAATCGAGATCTCGAGACGTTTGAATCGAGTACTCAAGTAGTTCATTTTCTGAGCTTTTCCAGAACTGAGTTTACTGCTACAGGAGTGCTTACTAAAAGGGGGGAGGATGCATGGTGCAGCTTGCACCATTGGCGGGTTTTTTCAGAGTGTTTTTTATTTCATTTTCGGAAGGGGTGGGCCACTAAAATTTTGAGGTCTAATTTTTTGAGAGGGTTATTTAAATCTCATTTTCGGGAGGGGGGGGGAGTCCATAGCACAGCCTCCGAAACTAAAATTTTTAGAAGTGATTTTTTGAGAGATTTTTAAATCTCATTTCAGGAGTTGGGGGGGGGGGGGGTCGTCTAGACGGGATGCCCCGTAACATTTGATAGGGTGCGACATATCGCCTAGCGAAAGGGGGTGGGGGGATACCCTTAACTTTTGGAACAGTTGAATTCCGAGTTGTTTTGGCAGGGGTACGCTCGAAATAGAAATGTGCCATTAAGCTTATCATTTAGGGGTATAATAAGGGGGCGAACCCTCCTGGCTTTTAGAAGTTATTGTATTCATTGCTTGTCAACACTACTGTTAGATTATCAGAAACTAGGAGCCCGGCATTTGGACGACTCGGCTTGGAGTAGTATTAAATTTATAAGTTTATGGGTGGCGGCTAAAAAACTGGCAACGGGCCCTTGACTCTTGGTGGCCCTCAGGGGATTCCCCGGAGTGATTGCAATGATACGCTATCACCCCCTCTCCCTTCCATCTCAATTTGTGTAACGGGTTGATTTCTCGATTTTTAATTTTTTTACATTCACTTTGAGTGATTTATTCGAACGGCTATGCATTTAAAGTAATGATTCTCAGATACCACATGATTATTTCGAACGGTTTCGATCTCTCAAACATGAAGTTAATAATTTAAACAAGGGGAATCGTTGCTCTGCGCAAAAGGACTCATTTATTCTTGTTTATTGCTTTTTTTTTTGTGTGTGTGTGTGTGTGTGTTCTTGTTAGTAGAATTATATTAATCTGACTGATACATGAGGTGGGAGGGTAAAATATTTCTGGCTGCGTTTTTAGAAGATTGGGATTCCTGGCGCATTGAAAGTTAGAAGTGTGGCTTGAAGTGCATTGAAGTTCATTATTTTTTTTTCTTTCTTGATTCGCTCTTTTTTATTTTTATTTTTCATTCGCTGACTCAAATATGTAATTAAAAGTGCAGGGAGTGAAGTTGAAATGTTTCTGAATGCATTAAAAAGAAATATTGAAGATTGTCGGGTGGGATTAGTTTTAGCTTCCACTCTTTGACCCATTTTTTTAATAAAAATAATATTTTATACAGATTGTTTTTTTTTTTCTAATTCCATATGCAAGATATTTGTGACTTCTTGTGTGCGTAGCATTTATTTTTGCGTGCGTAGTTGAATTTAAATGTTTTTCTTGTTTTACGCGCTTCTGTTTTTTTTTGTCATATTCCTTATATTTTCATAAATGTTGATTAGTATATTATTTACTCAACTTAAAAATTTGGAGTCAATTGATTTGCTGATTTTATGAGTTTTTTTTTTTTTTTTTTTTTGTAAAGTGTGTTGAGGCAAAACTGCTGAAAATGCTTTGGCTCGCGATAGTCCCATTTCGGAATTTAAGGTTTCGTAGCTGCGCTTCATTTTCTGTGTGCTGGTCCTCAAAAAGGACAAATTGATTATCAAGTTTCTCTGGAAAGCAGATAATGTATTGGATTTTCAAATTATCCGAGACGCTGGATAACCGAACATTCGGCAACAGGCAATATATTATACAAGGGTTCATACGAGAGAGAGGGCGGGGGGGGGGGGGGGGGGGGGGGATCCATGGCGCAGATTGCGCCATTGAAGTTTTGAAGAGGAGAGGGTAACTTATAAGAGGGCTTTTCGTCTTATTTTAGGGGGCTCTTGTTCTCTGGGGGTTCTTCGTCGCATTTGAGGGATGATTGTCATCGCCAGGGGGGGGGGGGATGCGCAGCACTGCATTATAAACACATTGCGTTAAAACGTTTCACAAACGTTTTGACATGGTTGTCACAGCGTTAACAATCGTTTTAAAACCTTTATCTCAACGAAGTGTGCTCTCTGAGTAACCCCATCCAAAAAAAAAAAAGCACTTTAGAAGCAATTATTTGATTCTGAAACCTTATAGAATGACAGAGGTGTTCGTCTGTTCCTGTGAGCAATGGCGAGCCTCTTATGACAATTCCACCTCCCCCTCCCCCTAAGAAACAATAATCCGAAAAAGAGCTAAGACCACCTTAAATTCTCAATTACACAGTTTGTACAATACTAGTTCAATATATTTTTAAGTTTAACAACTCTCAAGTTTAAAACTGCTAGTGTCGCCCAAAGACCCGCCCATATTATCATTATCACTCACTTTTTAATAAAAATTGTACATATTCAATCTTAATAACTGTCAAGTTCAAAACTGTATGGAAAGCGTTTCTCTACCCTTTGTTTCAAGATTTCACCGCCGAATCACAGCAGGGGCAGATACAGAAAATCATTATGGGGGGGGGGCGTGTTGAAGAAAGCCCCTCTTCACCCCCATGAACGAAATTCCCGTTTTTGATACGAAAAATGCCTGAACATGTTTGGGAGTCAATAAAAAGCATCAAATCGATCAGGAATAAAGCATCTAATTGGAGATAAACATTGCAAATTAATTTCATGAGCAATGAAACGAAGTAGTAGTTCAAATATTTACTTTGAAAAATAATTAATGAAATGAAAAGATACTGTCATCATTTACATTTTATGCATGAAGTGTTTGAACACAATGTGTACGGATACTGTAGGTTTAGGGAGGGAGGGGGTCATGACCCCCATGACCCTCCCGTTGTATCCGCCACTCACACAACGCAAGCCCCTCCATAAATCCGCTCATAATTAACAATTTTCGTTCGAAAAATATCGTTCGATTATGAAATCTCTCAGTTATCGAAAATTCGACGCCAAACATTCATCTATAACCCCATTCGAATAAAGCAAGCGAAAAGCAATCATTCGATTTTAAAACCATTCCAAATCTATCCATCCCAAGAGCGAAGGCGCAACACCTATGAAGCTCTTCCCCAAGAGCAATACCCCCAAAAGAGACAAAATCTCTTAAAAATTACAATCCCACAGTTTGTGTCAAAACTTATTTGCATCCATAGGAAGGAATTACAGTTAGAAATTACAGAAGTAAAACTTGTTTTATTAAGAAATAAATAAATACCTTTGTGCCGAAAAGTAACATGAAATAACAAACGTTTTGTATCCCAAATATACAGAGCACTGCAGAAACATTGTTTTGGAGTTTTAAGGTGCTCTTTTTACAATAAAATAGTAAGCTTTTGCATGTAAGGGGCCATTCATTAGTTACGTAAGGATGATTTTGGCAATTTTTGACCCTCCTCCCCCCATGTAAGGGTACGGAAGATTTTTCAAACCTCTCCCCCTATTCTTACGTAAGATTCCATTTCGTATTTCAAAATAATAAAATAACGAATATAACATCACTGGAATCGAAATTAAATTCACTATTATTAAATTGAACTTCTTTGTGTAATTAAATATTTACTAGAAAGTAGGAATTTAGACTGAACGTTTTTTCGACATTTTTTTGTATATGATGCAATACTAATTAAAAATAAAACATGCCATGCATAGTGCGATTGTTTTATTATGTTTAACATTATTCATCCTCTGTAAAACAAATTAAAAACAGCTTATCCTAATACGTTATTTATTTTCCAGACACAAATGAAATATATAATCCCTGTCAAATCACTTGACCGCACAATTTCAAATGTAAAACATCGACTTGGAAAATATTGCAAAAGAATGGGTTTGAACTCCCCCCCCCCCAAATATAGACATTTTTTCAACTTCCTCCCCTTCAAGATCCTTACGTAATTAATGAATGGTCCCTAAAGACATCCAGTAATGTCCCTGCATCCACAATCTCAATTTTTTGCGTGGAAAAAAAAGGGTTCCTTGAAACCCCGAAACACGTGTCTGCAGTAATGTGTATATTTGGACTCTAAAACGTTTGTTAACACCTGTTACACTTGTATCATTACCCAATGGTATAGTTGAAGGTGGACGTAAGGGGGAAGACGTCCCCTCAGGTTTTACACTTAAGTATTCCGCTTTTTACCTGAAATATAATTTTAATGTCTCTCAAGTTAGAACCTTATTAGCGCCCCTAACCTTCACTTCCACCAAACATATCATTAGACTACCAAAGCATCCCAAAGGATCATTTGATAATCAAGCATTCGACAGCATACATTCAATTATAACAATATTCGAATGAAACATTCGAGAAACAATTATTTGATAATAACACCATTTAGATCGCACGGGTATCTATTTCTCAAGTGTGCTGGCACACCTTTTAAAATCAAGACCCCCCCCCCCCTCAAGAAGGATACTCCCTAAAAAAGACTAACGTCCACTAAGAATTTCAATGGCGTAGTCTGTGCCATGACCCACCTCCCCTGTGAGCACCGCAGCGCAGCCCGTTACTCACTCCAAATTTTTCTGGGTGAAGGGTTCAATGCAAATTTTTTCGGAAGACAACAAAAACAATGCCCATTCATAAGTAAAATCATTAACTTTTCAAAGCCAGTTCTCTGACCCCCTAAATGACGGATCTGCCCCTGCAACTGAATCGCTTCAGAAGCAGGGGTACCCCCTGAGGTCAAAGACGCACCCCCCTCAATATCGCAGAGCCCCCCAAAAAAAGAAAAATACCCCTTAAAACACCGCCACTAAAAATGACAATGGCACAGACTACGCCATGACCCCCCCCCCCCTCCCTTTCTAGGTGAGCACACCTATCAGAAGTCAACTATATTGAGAGGTTCATTCGATTATCAAATCGGTCGAAAAATACATTGCTCGAGTGATTGACATCTCGAGAACTCAACATCTTGAAAACTCAACATCTCGAGAACTAAAGATCTCGAGAAGTTCAAAGCGAGAACTCGAGCAGTTGATCGCTCGAGCACTCAGAAAGTGACAATCGAGAACTAGAGATGTTCATCGCTCGAGAACTCGAAAAGTGGTAATCGAGTTCTCGAATGATCTTGAATAATCGAGTGATTCAATTATGAGAACTCGATTATGCCCATCACTAATAAGTACTATAGTATTACATTTCATTTATGTAACAATATGCTAGGCTATGTGTTAGGGTAACATCAAAAGTTTTATAGAAAACCAAATTAAAACAAATGTATATCACTCTTTAAGCGACTCTAGTCGAAAAAACTATGCATGAGAATATAGTTTACTGAAAATATACTGTATTACTATTACCGCATTATCCGGCATGCCGCAAAATTCAGGGGTCACCAGATTTTCAATAACACTTGCCTGGTCCTTTCTGGCATGCCGGAAAAATCGAGGTTAGGAAAAAAATTAATACAATAAAAAATACATGCTCAGCTTAAAAATGAATATAAGTTCTATACATATCTCATTAGTATTAATAAATAGTTTAATTTTGTAAAAATATTTACTAATAATGTCATTTGTTATTTAACAAGAAAAATACAGTTTCAAAAAACGAATAGTTTTATAAAATTAAATTCAAGCTAAGGCAACATTTAAGCAGTAAGTTAACGCTCCTAAACCAGTGCTAAAGAATTTACCATAGCTATACAATAAATAAAAATTAAACATATCTCTCTAAAAGGAACCTAAAATTATTTATTTTAAAAAAATATGAACGAATTGCAGTAACAATGATTGCTTCTGAATTGATTACTTTCTTGGCATATAATTAAATCCGACCAACCATAAATAACAAGCACATATTATATGCAATACACATTTTTTTTTTTTGAAAGAAGGTTATGTTCGGGATTTATTAATTTGTCTCCTTGCAGTGGTTTGCTTTCTGATTGGAACTGGATGGGGAAATTTACTTTTGTTTTGTTGCAAAATAAACCTTGAATTATCTGGCATGCTGAAAAATTTGAATTTCCCGACATGCTGGTCAACCTCAGTTTTTTGCGACATGCCGGTAAATGCTGGGTAATACGGTACTTTCTTTATTTTGAATTTCATATATTCTAAATTTTCATTACATTCTTTTTTACATTTGAATTACAATGACTCAGTAATTTCTCAATCCAAGATGATGTTTTGTCAATCTTTTGAAGTAAAATTTTAAAAGATTACTCTTTTCACTTTTTAAAATGCCAAGAAATTTTCTACCATTCTAAAGCTCTTTTTTATCATGCCAAACAAAAACAATAACATAGTCTGGGTATCTATGCACTTAACGTTGTTCTGACAGGGTAAGAGACACAAGTGAATATTAGAAATGACACAGCATTACTTTTATAACTCTAACGTGTTACACACTTAAATTTTTTGTACCAACAATCCCCTCCAACAATATCACAGTATACTGCAATTATTCTATACAAATAGAACTTAAATCTGTTCTGTACCTTATCAGCACCGACTCTTTTAAAAGCTGCTTGTAATAACTTGAAATTCTGAATATATTCATGCTCCAAAACTGTTTTGAACTTCACCTTCTTTAATGATATACTCCCTTTAAAAATAAAGAAGAAGCTATGAAATGACAATCAAAATATGCAATTCACTATTCAAGAGACTTGGAACTTTGACATTGCTTACCAGGAAACAGCATATCCATGAATTGACAATAGGCTGCCCCTAAAATAGAGTATTAAAAAAATGAATAAGTGTTACATATCTATCTTGATAGTCAAACCTCGTTAATTCGAACACACACTTGAAACGAATTACTGCTAAGACGAACAATCTTTGGGAATACCATTGCTTGTTGCTCATTTTTTTCAGACAAAACAACCAATGGATTTTTAAAGGTTCCTTTGAGTTCGTATTAACCAGGTTGGACTGTACACAAAATTATGTTTTGGTGTTTGTCCTTTTTTTGCGTAGAAACCAACAGTATGATTTTGCAGAAAATTTCAGTTTATGGGGTTTATTTCAGTTACAGGGTGTGTTCAGAGACTAGTTCAAAAAATATCCAACAGTTTTTTTTTTTTTTTTTCAAATTTAAGCATCATTTCTACACAAATCCTTACACATTACATATCAATTCAAAGCATCAGTTTTTCTGCACAGTATGGAATCCATTCAAAGTTTCTAACTTAATTATGATATGACTTACAACGTTTGAGTTTGATTTTTTTCTGTTTGAATGAAAACTTATGATAAGTCTCTAAGAGTGAGATGATAACAGTACTTTTAAAATTAATATTGCAATTTCTAATTTAAATTGCTATCAGGGTTCATACTTTATTTTAGATACAAAAATGAACGAGTATTGAAGAAAAAAAACGAGATTTTGAAAGACTACTTTAATTATGTCAAAACTGCTATCAACTAATTGGTTCTTTAACATAATCATCACTTGATGTCTAGATCAGGGCCTTTCCAACTTACTACCCACAAACAGATTTTTCGGGCTCGCGGGAAGCTTTCAAACCGAAAACAACTTTTTCTTTATTTGATAAAAAAATATTTTTAAGCATTGTAAAAGGAAACAAAGCCAAGAAAATCTCATACCATTACTAAACATGATCGTAGGCAGAGGGAGGCAGGAAGGGTTATCTTTTCATAGTTTTTCTTAACTACTCTTCATGTGAATAGCAGGGTAGAACCAAAAAGCAACCACCTCTTCTGATGGGTTCTGGGTTGTTAATGCAATAAAATATAATTGCATTTCCAGCCAAAAGTTGTATAATACACATTTATTGTAAAAATTATATAATTGGGATCTAAAAGAAGACATACTGTATTGTGCATAATAAGCTAAAACCATCGAATTTTGGTTAATTTCAAGTAACTTTGTGGCTTATGCGCGAACTAAAAACTTCAAAAGAATGTAAATGTTTTCAAAGATATAAGAAAAGAGTTTAAAAAAAAAGCATTTAAAGGTTTTTAGAACAAAAAATTTTAACATTTGGATTTTTATAAAAATATTTGAAAATTGACCATTTTTTACAACTTTGCTGCCAATGTGCGATCAGAAGACATTAATATTATTTTTTTAAATTATTTTTCTCATATTTAGGATGGCAGTACACAACGTTTTTTTGCTATAAGAAGTTGCTTCTCGAAAATATCCTTTTTTCGGTCCCATTCTACTATCCGCTAACCATAGGAATTCTGTATGTCTAGATTCTGCACTTAAAATCATTCAATCATATACAAAATTAAGACAGTTGATTCATTAATCAAGAACACCAACAATGTATTAAAATAATTCTTACCAGTGCACAATTCTTCAATTTTTGAATATTGGCTTTGAAGACATTCATTTACCCAATTAAGCATTTCATGTCGACTGAGATTGTCAGAAGTTGCGCTTGTTGAATACACATTCACACAAATAGGTGGCTCAGACATTTTGCTGTATATTTATCTAAGAGAACGAAGGCTTACATTGAAGTTATGCAAATAAATTTCATGAAAAAAGTGAATACATAAAAAAATATACATAACTCTACGGAGTTTCCTACAAAGTTGGTAAATGTTTTGACACTTTTTAAAACTGAAAAAAAAAAGGAATTTTAAATGACTAGATAATCACATGCAGAGTTGGCATATTATCGCCACAGGTGGGAAAAAATCATGTAAAAAAGTTTCTACCCAGCAAAAATAGATTTTTGTCAAATTAGCAAAAGTAGAAATTTTGACTGATAAATTATAGATGAATTCTTCAAATTTTTTCCTTCCTCTGAAAAACATTAAATATGCTTTAATAAAATTTCAGTTTGAGTTTCATTTGTTTTCCTGTTTAAAATAAATATAATATCTAATTTTCTTTTTTACACTTTTTCCTTTTTAAAAGTTAAGACTGAATGCGTCATTTTGAAAAATTTTTTTACCCTATTACCCCACATTATCCGGCATGCCGGAAAAAAGCAAGGTTGACCAGCATGCCGGAAAATTCGAACTTTCCGGCATGCCGGAGGCCCAAAATCCGGTATGCTCAAGGCTGCAACCTTTCCAGATTTCAGAATGTTTCTGATTCTGAAATTGTGTAAATCCTCCCGTGATGCAATATTTGTCAGTTTTTCTTGGTTTTGCTAATGTTCCCACTTTTTTTTTTTTGTTTGACCAATGTGAATGAAATAAATCACTTAATTATGCTAAAACAAAAAGTAAGAAATAATTTGCAGTGGTGTATAGTCCACGGATGTTGCTTTTTATTATTATGCAATGCGTCGATGCATGGCCCCACTTAATTCTTATAGCCCCAGGCAATTGCTGAAACCCATGGCAACAAAGGGATGCTACAGGGCACCCCTGTTTCCATTACTATGTCATTGATTGTTGAATGCAGGGGTTCCCTGTGGCGCCTCTTATGGTCAAAATGTACGACGTCCAATCAAAAATAAACAAATTTTGAAACAGTGACATTGATTGGTGGATACATGAGCTGCATCGGTTTAACACAGAAAAGTCAAAAATTGTCAAGGCCTGTTAAGCGTAAGCGGAAAGTTGGTGGAGCCATGGTTGACACATGTCAATACATATTTTTTAATACAAATGTGATGCCCAGCAACAGGCTCTGGGCCCTACTAGGCTGGTTCTAGCCCAGTGCCGTCCATATGGGGGGGAGGGGGAGCGGGGCAATCACCCCGGGCACCCGGCACAAGGCGCCTCTCATCTGGTGTATTACAGATGTATAGTCATAGACACACAAAATAAAGAATCATTACAATGATTTTTTTTCCCTATAGCAGGGAAATATTCCTCTATCTCCGTCTTCTAAACATTCGTTCTCTTTGTATAATTAAAGCAGATACAATTTCGGAGAACATAACTGTTTAGAATCAAACAAAAAGCACTTCTCCTTTGTCTAGTTCCCACCAAATTTCTTGGAATTCTGCCCATGCATCATGCATGGATCAAAAATTTAAAAACTTTTAGCTTTAAAAATGCAATTTCTTTCTAGATACTATGGGGAGAAAGGTAGAGGGGTGGATCTCAACGAAAATTTCCTGAAATTGAAACCTAAAAATGCAATTTTAGGCCATGTTCATCGACTTTAGGTTAAATTAGGAAGCTCAGAAACTGTTTGCGATCCGTTTTTTTTAAAAAATGGATTGAAATCAATTGATATGTCAGGGGTCTGTCCAGGATTTTTCACAGGGTTCGTTTCTTGTGAAAAATCAAGTAATTTTGTGAAAAATCAAATTATTTCGCAAAAAAAAATGTTAAAACGAAACTTTAGAATTTAGAGATGGCACAAACTGCATCAATTAATTAATTTCAAGTTGGGTGTTTTCCTCTTCTATGTCGAAAATATAATTTTGGAGTGTTTTTCTGGTATTTGGCGGGGGGGGGGGGGGGGGGGAAGCATCATCGTTCTCTCAAGTATCAATATTTATCTACCATTCTACATTATGTTAAATTATACTAGAAATATTTCTGTACAGTATATAGTATAGTATAGAGGATACGCCGATAGAGGGCGCTAGTGTTGCTGGGGTGATATTTTGCTGCTCCTGAGATAAGTGATTTTTTACTGTAATTGTTTATTTTACTGCTTTAATTTCAGTATTTTTATTGTATTTTATCATATAATTAAGTATTTTTGTGCTTTTAAGTCTTATTTTTGATTTACTTGCTTTCTTAAAACCGTTTAACCGCCAAACTATTGACGAAAGATCAAATTTGAGTAATTTTTTGAAATTATGTCTATTTATGTCTAGTAAATACAGAAATAAAATAAAATTTCCAGAAAAATTTTTTTTACTATGTTTTTCAGTGTGTTCCATTTTTGGAACATTGGCGCTTTGCATGAAGTTTTTATTTTCAGAGAATTTTTTTTTAACTAAGAGGTTTTGAATGCGGTTTTTTATCTTAGCATACTTTATTACGAAAAAAATTATATTTTAAATTGCATTTATGTACATACCAGAATTCAGAAAATCCAATACAGAAATATCTAATGCCTATGATATGAAAGGAAGCATTGCTGGTGAAGTCGTTTGTCGCAATGGAAACATTTCTTAGTCGTATTTTTTTTGCACACCGCACAACGTCCTTGGGATTCAGATACAATATAATGTCCGTCAGACATTCTTGATTGTTTATGTAAATGACAAGGCCCTGGATGACTTTCCACTTGCACTTTTCTTCTTGGGAGGTGAGTTGTTATTTCTCTTCGGAACTCTAAATGCTTCATCTTGACTTCATGTAACTCACAATGAAGTAACCAACTAGCTACAACTGAAATATTCAGAGCATTACTAAAAAGATTCCACTACCATTTTTTACTCCTCAAATGAGGTCTGTAGCTCCCTAAAAGTTTATCCAAGACGTCCACACCCCCCATTCCTTCATTGTATCTCTTGATTAGATGAGGTTGTGGCACATCTATCTTGCATTTCTGCTCATTTGAGTAACGTTTTACAGATGCAAGTGGCTCATGTGTATAACAATTAGATGATACTATAACCACTGCATATCATTCCAGCTGCACATGTACACTGATCCATCAGATCGATAGTAAAATTTCCTCGATCTTCTTTAGAAAGGGCTTTTTTCGATTTCAGTGGACAATGGCCAGTTCGGTTTTCACGAATTGTTTCTGTTGCTCGTACACCTTTTTTTGATAGCTGAGAAATTAAGTCATATGATGTAAAAAGTTATCAGAGTATACTTCATGCTTAGACCTGTCAGTCAAAACTGATAATAGATCATTTACAACTCTGGATCCTAATTGCACATCAGGGGATCCTTCTTTTTTGCCTGAATAGATCTCCATGGAATATGGGTATCCACTTGGAGAGCACAGCATCCAAATTTTGAAGCCGAATCTTATTGGTTTTCCTCTAATAAACATTTTACATGAATGCCGACCGTAGTAGGGAACCATAGATTCATCTATGCTCAATTTTTCATGAAATACACCAAATTGTTGAAGGTTTTTACACAATTCTTCGCAAATAGGGTATACTTTTCCAAGTTTGTCATTTTGTTTTAATTCATGGTTGTCCATCAAATGAAAGTTTTTTATTTTTCAAAAACGATTTCGAGGCATAACTGTTGGTACAATTGGCACATATGTATCTTCTGCACTGCTCCAATACATATCTTCAGAAGGAACGGAATGGTACCCACTCAATAGCCAGGGGTCTGGCCAGAGGATATTTGGGTCCGTTAACGGACCCTTCACAAAAATCCGATCAACCAAAACGGACCTTTCACAAAATCCCGATCAAACAAAACGGACCTTTCACAAAATCCCGATCAAACAAAACGGACCCTTCACAAAATTCTGATAAACAAGATTGGATCTTTCAAATTGTTTATTGAAAGAACAAATCTAAAAGCAAAATAACGCATATTTCTGGGTATAAACCGATAATTTTTGGATTTTTTTTAAAAGTCAAATTAGAGGGATCCGCTTATACAAAATCGGCTAATTTTGAAAAAAAAAAAAAAAATTGGCACTCTTGCGATGTTCCTGCAAGCGATAAATAATTGCTACTGCCAAATAAATATAATGGTTGTTTGTTTTATCACACCTAATTAGCAGCGGTGTTGCTATAAACTTTTCTGAAAAGGCATTGGTAAGCACTTTTCTCCGCTCATGATTTAATTAACAATAATAATATATATCTGCGAAATGAACTTAGAACTGCAAAGTGATAGTAAGGGTGGGGGGAAAATATGATCGCTTCAGATAGGGTTACCAACTTTAAAATTATCACCACTTAGCATCTGGCATTGAACCTTTATAATGACTTGATTAGAAAATATTCTCATCATTTTACCAGATGGTCAACATTTTTACGGTGCGGTGTGGTGCTATGTTTAATTGTTATTTTGGGAGAAAATTATATGAGTTTTGATTTTTCGATACTAACAAGGAAGATTAACTTTAAATAAACTCTTTTAATTACCGTTTTTTTTTCTTTAGATGTCTACATTTTGAAAAATGCAATCTTTTAACATCCGATATGAGAATCATATTTTGTTCTTTTTTCAAGCTAATTTCGCTTTATTAGGATGCAAATAAATTAAAAGTCTCTTTATTTCTGTTAAAACTCTCATTTCAAGTTTTTAAAGCAAAATTCCATTTTCTGTTATGAGTCAAAAATTAAAATGCTGAATAGATGGTTTATTTTATTTATTAATTTTTTTTGCGTCAACTGTGTCCACAGATATTAATGAAATGTTTATCATAGGGCTCTAAAATGAAATTTTAAAATAATTTTATCAAAAATATTTCTTTTACAAGCCGTTTTTATACTTTTGATGTCTTCACTTTGAGAATTGCGATCTCTTTGCATCCGCTATGGGAATCCGATTTTTCGTATTTTTGATGATATGTACGCTTTGTTAAGAGGTAAACAATTAAAACATCTTTTTATTTTTGTTAAAATCGCGGAATTTATAAGTTTTAAACGAAATTCTGTGCTTTTTAAGAGTGTCTTGGGTCAAAAAGTTAAATGCTGAACCCCCTGTTCTGAATTTTATTTTATTTATTTTTTTGTTACAATTATTTTAAATACTGTACAGAAATATTTCTAGTATAATATATTTCTGTACAGTATTTAAAGTAATTTTAACAAAAAAATGGTAGATAAATATTGATACTTGAGAGAGCGATGCCCCCCCCCCCCCCCGCCAAATATCAGAAAAACACCCCAGAATGATTTTCTCGAAATAGAAGAGGAAAACACTCAACTTTAAGTTTAATTGATGCAGTTTGGCAGTTTGTGCCATCTCTAAATTCCAAAATTTTGTTTAAAAAAAAAAATTTTTTTGCGAAAATTTTTGATTTTTCACAAAATTAATTCATTTTTCACAAAATTATTTGATTTTTCACAAAAAACGGACCCTGTGAAAAATCCTGGACAGACCCCTGATAGCAAAAAACCAAAAAATTGTAGGATTTCATCTCTGTCAACATCTATTGATTCTCCTTTTTGCAATGCATACAAGTTTGTCATATTTGCTAAGTGTTCAACGTACTGCAAATGTAAAATTTTAAAAAATAAATCAATTGGAGATAAATCCATCATATTTGGAAATATGTGTCGAAGCGGTTCAATACTTTCTGACGGAATCAGTTTCTGAAAATTAGCTTTCTTCTCCCAAGTTAAATCCATTTTCATTCTTTTTCTACTTTTATTTCCTGGTAATCCTAACTTTTTTCTTTTTTTCCGTTTTCATTCGCTTTTTACTTTTATTATCTAATGATTTCAGACTTTGTTCTTCCTCCGATTTTTTTGTTAAATTTTCACGAGAGTTGGCGGAAAAAATGTCCACCTGTCCACATACATCAATTGGTGTAATAGGTTGTAACTCGTCTTCTAGAATGTCTTCTTCCTCAGTGATATTGCCTGGTTCATCAGGTGGTAATTGGCATATATCTACATTTGACAAATCCGAATCTGACAATGTCTCTAAATAAGCCACAGCTTGTTTTACAGTAAGAAATCTTGTAGACATTTTTTAACATTTATGAACAGTTGGTATAAGTCAAACAGAATTTCGTTTCGCTCGAAAACAAAGCTAGCGAATTATTGAACTGCATTTAAAAAATGAAGAATAAAACGCTCACTAATATTATTTTTTATTATCACGTCACAATGCAGCTGTCCGAGCAGGTGTGGATTCGGAGCCATCTAGTCCGTCAAACAGTAAACTGTTAATTTCTTTGCTAACGAAACCTCATATCCTTTCAAAATATAAACTTACTTGGTTTTGCCAACATCTACATCAGAGTATATTCAAAATGAGAAGAAAAAAGAAACATATATAACGAAAAATGAAATTTCCCCTTTGAAGTCGAACGATTTACTTCTTGGAAATTTGACTCCCTAAACGCTCCAATGTTCCAAAATTGGAACATGCTATTTTGAAGGGGTACACCTTTTGAAAATATCATTGTACATTTCTACAAGCATTTTAAAATCTACATTGAAGTATTTTTCACAACTATAATAAATATCTTCACATTTTCTGAAAAAGCCAGTTTTTGGTAAATTTTATAAGAAAAAGTTGCAAAAAGCTAAAAAAACATGCATCTTTGAAAAATCGCAATAAATAATTGAAAATATATAAACAATCAAGCAGGAAATCAAAAAATACTTTGAAATAAGACTAAACTGTGTTTAAAAAAAACTTGTTTATTTTAACGTTATTTCTTGGGAAAATTTTCAGTTAAATATGATGTTCCATTTTTGGAACATTGGCGGGTAAACGGTTTAAAGTGTTTTTCTATTCTTTGTAGCTAAGCCTAAAATGTGCTGATTTCTTGTTGTTAAGCCTGAGTGCTCTGTTAGTGTGTAACTTGTTTATTTTAATTTACTGCTTGTCTTAGGATTTTGTAATTTTTGTACCTTTTACTTCCAATGCTTTCTAATTCTAATAATTAGTTTTATTTCTTCAATTTTGCATTGACATTTAAGTGTATCATTTTGAGCTAGAATGGGGGTTATATGCATAATGAAGGAGGTTAAAAGTGGTAAAGGGGACAAGTGGATTTCTTGTGACCTATGTCAGATGTTCTGCTTGTTTAAGGGGAAGGATGAGTCTGAGAAGGATTTCATTTGCACTAACTGTGTTGAACTCTCAGAAATCAGAGTTAGGATGCTTACTTTGGAGGGTGAGTTAGCATTAGGCTGTAGGAGTGTAGATGGGGTAAACACTCCAGAGGGAAAGGGGGAAGTTAGTAAAAAGGAGGTGGGCATTAGCTGTATGTTAGATAGTGGGAATATTCCAGAGGTAAAGGGGGAAGCTATTGCTGAGGTGACAGACTGGGAAACTAAGGGTATAATTTTGGGAGATTCAATGGTGCGTGAGGTGGGAAACTCAATAGGCAGAGTTAGACGTAAGGTGGCTAGATGTTGTTTGTCAGGGGCTCGGGTGAGAGATGTAAATAGGGTTGCTGAAAAGAAGGGGGTATTTAATAAAGAGGATGTAGTTACTTTGTGGGTAGGAACTAACGATATAGGTCATAGTAACAACGATGAGTTTACAAAGGAATGGGATTCCCTGTTGGACAAAGCAACCAACTGTTCGGCAAATGTCCAAGTGGTTGGTTTGCTTCCCAGGTATGGAGTGCATAGGAGTTGGTTAAACCAATGGGCTAGGTGTATGAACCTAGTACTCAAGGAAATTTGCGTTAAGCGTAGTATCAGGTTTATTGATGTGTGGAATAAATGTAAACGCGATTGGGTTGCTAGGGATGGCCTGCATCTGAGCTCTACAGGGGTCAAAATGGTTAGTGGTTTGATTTTAGAGGCTTCAGAATTAAAAAACCAAGTTGGAATGGGGGGCATGGTTTAAGGAGCAGAATTCGAATGGGTACTAACTATTGGGGTTTTAGTAGAAACGGAAATAGGGTGGCTAATAAGAAAAAAAGATTTTAACAGTTGGGATTCAAATAATCGTGCAGCATTAAATAAAAGTAAGATGGGTTTACTTCAGGTTTTTTATACAAATGCTCGTAGTATTAGGAACAAGATGGAAGAATTGAAAAGCATAATTATAGATGAGAGGTTGGATATTAATGGAGTTACCGAGATATGGGTTACCAAAAGTGAAGATGATTTATTATCTATTGCTGGGTATAATTTGTTTAGACAAGATAGAGTAGGTAAAAGAGGTGGTGGGGTTTTATTTTATGTCAGAGACACTTTAACTTGCAATGAATTGGTAAGTAATGATAAACCTAATGAGATTGATATGATTTGGCTGGAGTTGATGAGCAATAAGGGAAATAAACTACGTTTAGGGAAAGTTTTTATAGGCCACCCAACTTAAGCCAGGGTCAAGATGAAAGAACAGATGTTTAGTATTATTAGTGACATTTCAAGCAAGGGGTATGTCATTATAATGGGAGATTTTAATTTTCCAGGAATTGATTGGACTAATTTTTACCATAGTAATAGCAGAGAAGAGGAATTTTTGAAAGTAATTGGTGACTTTTTTAGATCATATTGTAACTCAGGGTACTCGACAGGACTTGATTTTGGATCTAGTTTTCTGTGATATGGAAGGCTCTGTTCAGGGGTTATGTGTAGGGGAATACATTGGAGATAGTGATCACAACAGTATTAGGTTTGGGATTAAATTTGATACGCACAAAGTAGAGAATTTTAGGTTTGTGCCCAATTTCAGAAATACTGACTTTGTGGCACTTAGGCAGAGTTTGAAAGCAGTTTTTTCTTTTGGATTGGACAATAGCCATGTGAATCTTCAGTGGGCAGAGTTTAAGGAAAAGCTAGCGAATACGGTCGGGGATCATGTTTTTTTTTAGGAGAAAGGGTGTCAACACTAAAATTTGGCCAATGTAGTTCTCCAGGGAAACTAAAGATGCTCTAAATTACAAGCAAGCTGCTTTTCATAGGTTTAGAGAAGCTGGTCACAGTGCAGATAGGCTCCAATATTGTAAGGCAAGGCGTAAATTTAAGTATTTGGTACGGATTCAGAAAAGAGAGTTGGAGCAAAGACTGGCAGATAACATAAACAGGAATCCCAAGAGGTTTTTTGCATACGCTAATTCCAGGAAAGTTCGAAATAGTCATATTGGGCCACTGGTTGATGAGAACGGAATTTTAATTCAGGATGATAGTGATATTGCTAATGTTCTTAATAACTTTTTTCGAGTGTTTTTTATGATAACTGTATTTCAACAGTTGACACCAACAAGACACAAGCTACAGTACAGCTTGAGGACTTTGTATTTTCCAGGGATGACGTTTTACTTCATTTGAAAAAAATTGAAGAGACTAAGACTCTGGGACCTGATAATATTTATCCAAAAATTTTAGTTGAATGTGCGGAGGAATTAGCAGATGTAATCGCAAATATTTTCAATGCTTCTTATAATTCGGGGACAGTGCCAGAGGACTGGAAGCTGGCTAACATTACACCGCTCTTCAAGAAAGGTTCTAAAGGGAGTGCAGGTAAATTTTAGACCTGTGAGTCTAACTTCGGTGGTTTGCAAAATTTTTGAAACATTGATAAAAATTAAGATAGTAAATTTTCTAGAGACTAATAATCTATTGACTAGTTTTCAGCAGGGGCGTAGCTAAGGGGGGGGGGGACAACCCCCCCCCCCCCCGAAAAGTTAGTCTCAAAAAAAAAGAAAAAGAAGAGAGAAGAGAAAGAAAAAAAAAAGAAAAGGGAAAAATTCCAAGCGATTATACATACATACACATATATATATATATATATATATATTATATGTATTTATATATTATATATATATATATATATATAAGAATTAACCCCCCCCCTTCGAAAGTCGGGTCTAGCTACGCCACTGGTTTTCAGTATGGTTTCAGGAAAGGTAAATCTTGTGCAACTAATTTATTACATTTCTATGACAAAGTTACCATGGCTTTGGACAATAAGAAGCATGTAGATGTTTACATTGATTTTCAAAAAGCTTTCGATAAGGTACCGCATGTCGCTCTACTTAGCAAATTAGCTGATATAGGAATAGGAGGGAAAACTTTCATTTGGGTAAAATTCTGGCTGACCAGAAGGAAACAAAGTGCAATTGTAAGGGGAAATTATTCTAATTGGAGTGAGGTTTTAAGCGGGGTTCCTCAAGGATCAGTGTTAGGGCCTGTTTTGTTCATTGTTTTTATGAACGATATTCACAAAAATATTTCTGGGAACATGAATTGTTTTGCTGATGATGTCAAAGTTATGGGGACTGTAGATAATGAAGAACAAGCAAAACAGCTGCAAGAGGATCTAGATCATATTACAGAATGGGCTGATAAATGGGGTATGGCTGTTAAGGTTGGGAAATGTCAAGTGCTACATTTAGGGCATGGAAATAAGTGCACAAGTTATTATTTGCAAGGTTCAGTCATTAGTCAGGCAGACAAAGTTACTGATCTGGGGGTCTTAATAAGTCAGGATTTAAAGTTTAGCCAACAGTGCAGCATTGCTAGTAACAAGGCCAATAAGATGCTTGGGTTTATCAATAGATCTATTTCAAACAAATCTAAAGAAGTTCTTCTGCCCTTATATAGAAGTTTGGTAAGACCTCATTTGGAGTATGCTGTTCAGTTTTGGTCTCCTTATCTTAAGAAAGACATTAATGTATTGGAAAGGGTTCAAAGGCGAGCTACAAGGCTAATAAATGGACTTTCTCACTTAGACTATGATTCCAGGCTTAGAAGGTTAAAAATGTACAGTCTTGAGCAAAGAAGAGACCGAGGGGACATGATTCAGTTGTTTAAATTTATTAAAATGAAAGATGTAACGGGGCTGAAGTTTAGTACTGAAAAAAGGACAAGGGGTTGTTTTAAGCTATTTAAATCTCAGGCTAACATGGATATTAGGAAAAATTATTATTATAAGCAGGGTAGTGGAACCTTGGAACAGTTTACCGGAAGAGGTGGTAATGAGCAAGGGAGTAGATAGTTTTAAGAGGGGCATTGATCTTCACTGGGGATTGTAAATTGACTAGGACCAGTCTAGCTGGGCCCAGAGCTTGTTGCTGGTCGTCACTTGTATTTGTATTTAAAATAATTGTAACAAAAAAAAAAAGGTCAGACAAGGGGGTTCAGCACTTGACTTTTTGACCCAAGACACTAGTAAAAACCACAGAATTTCATTTAAAACTTAGAAATTCCGTGATTTTAACAAAAATAAAAAGAGATTTTATTTGTTTACCTCTTAAAGCGTACTAAACATCAAAAATTCGAAAAATCTGGTTCCCATAGCGGATGCAAAGAGATCACAATTCTCAATGTGAAGGCATAAAAAGTATAAAAACGGCTTGTAAAAGAAATATTTTTGATAAAATTATTTTAAAATTGCAATTTAGAGTCCTATAAACATTTCATTAATAACTGTGGACACAGTTTAAGCAAAAAAAAAACATCGATTCAGCATTTTAATTTTTACTCATAAAAGAAAATTGAATTTTGCTTCAAAAACTTGAAATGAGAGTCTAAGAAAAATAAAGACTTTTCATTCAGTTGCATCCTAATAAAGCGAAGTTAGCTTGAAAAAAGAAGAAAATATGGTTCTCATATCGGATGTCAAAAGATTGCATTTTTCAAAATGTAGACATCTAAAGAAAAAAAACTGTAATTAAAAGTTTATTTAAAGTTAATCATCCTTGTTAGCATCAAAAAATCAAACCCATATAGTTTTCTCCTAAAATTAATAGTTAAACATCGCACCCATAAGTTAAACATCGCACCACACCATAAAAACGCAAATATTGACAAGCTGGTAAACACTGCTGCTAATTAGCTGTGATAAAACAAACAAAAATTATTTACACCAAACTTATTTTCAGCTGTTAATTTCTTTCCAAGAAACGAACAACAAGCATTATATTTATTTGGCAGTATCAATTATTTATCACTTGCAGGAGCATTGCAAGAGTGCCCATTTTTCTCTCTCTCTTTTTCTTTTTGCAAAATTAGCAGATTTTGTATGAGCTGATCCCTCTAATTTGACTTCAAAAAAGGGTTCCAAAATTATCCATATTTTGCTTTCAGATTTGCTCTTTCAATAAACAATTCGTGAAAGATTCGATCTTGTTTATCAGAATTTTGTGAAGGGTCCATTTTGGTTGATCGGGATTTTGTGAAAGATCCGTTTTGGTTGATGGGGATTTTGTGAAAGGTCTGTTTTGGTTGATCGGATTTTTGTGAAGGGTCGCCGTTAATGGACCCAAATATCCTCTGGTTAGACCCCTGTATGTACATCATAGAATATGTACCATTGAAGCAATACATAAGAGTAAAAATATCTTAATACTGAAACATTTAAATGACAAGAGAAAAAAATAATAAAGAAGTCCAAGAACAATTAGAGTAGGCATAAAACTGTGCTTATAGTTGCAAACTTTTTGTATCCCTGATAGACGATGCAGTCAGAACAAGAAAAGGAAATGTATAAAATTATGAAAACAGAAAACATTCATGTAACACTATGCTCTTATTAAAAAAAAAAAAAAAAAGCAACATTTTCACCTTTCAAAGAACTTTTTGATTCCAATACAGTAAAACCTATAAAGTTGACCACCTGTCTAAGTTATCTGCTTTTTTCGGGCACAGAATTAGATCTACACCATATAATGCAACCTCTATAAGTTGACCACCTGTTTCAGTTGACCACTAAAGTAGTGCACCGCAAGTGGTCAGCTTCCACTAGTTTCAGTGTGTAATGAAAGAAGTCTCATGTATGAATTGTGGAAGAATCAATACATATTAGTTTTTATGAGTCTAATTATTAAAATATGTTAAAAGAGTATTTTAATTTAAGTTTGTACTGAGGCTTTTAATAAAAATGATGTTTTTTCTTTGATAAAAAAATTATTCCTAACTGCATTAAACCAAGAGAAATAATGTCTAACATTGGAAAACATAAGGATTTCCTTAAAATCTACTTGTCCTGTTTCTAGGATTGTTGTAATTGATACATTAGGTAAATAAATTACATGATTTGTAACTTAAAAAAAAAAAATCTTTAAACAATATATGAATATGACTTTTAAAGTTATATAATGTACATCAGACTAATAATTCATTTGTAGATACTGCAAAATACTTTCATGTTTAAGAATGCATGATTTTAATTTTACTCTTATTTTTTATTTATAGTAGATAACTATGGTTATGAGGAAATTAATTTGCAAGAATTTATTCTTGGTTATTTGTAATTAACATCTGAACTATCACAGTAAATTATTTCTTTGATTACTTATACCAAGACCCATTTACATACTGTATTTTTTATAATAGTTAAAGATTTTCAAACTACATTTTCCTCTAGAAATCTCTAAGTATGAGGAAATGAAAGTACAAGATTTTGCTCTTAATTATTTAATTACAAAGAAATTAGGTACAAATATGAATATTAAACATTTCTTGACAATTAATCCATAAAATCTTCCATGACTTCCCTAAAATAAAATTGTTTTTCTTACAAAAAGTAATAAAAATCAAATAAACCTGGTTTAAACCAAAAAATTCTGGTTTTTGGTTTAAACTGTTTTTTTTTAAGAAAAAACTTTTTTCTAAAAAAAAAAAAGGTTTTTAGACCAACCCTGGCTTTATTAGATTTGTTTGAATTAGATTGATTGGCTCTAGATACAATAATTCATATTTTTACTAAAAATAATTTTGAACTCTTGTTCAATAAAGCTTTGTATTGCATACTTATGAGAAGAAAAAAAAGAATTATCGTTAACCCAAAAAGGATGTTAAAATATTGCCGCACAATCAAAGAAAAACCCTTATTTATAAATAACATGCGGCATTGAAAAAACGTTTAAAAAAAAAAGGTGAACTGAAAGTATAATGTGTTTTCAATTAGTAATTGCCGATTGTAATTTTAAAAGTGAGTACCGGTTCCCGATGCTCCACTGCTGTTTTACAAGCATTCTACTTAACCCGTAACAGCGGAGGTCTCACAGACCACTCAAAAGTTTATCCCACCACCCCTACTTCATTTTCAGTCCGACTGAATGGTTTTCCCAATAGCTTTTTGTTTTGTGACCTTGAACCCCCCCCCCCCTTTGCTTATCAGCATCTTTTTACACGTGCATCTGGTTTAAATTTCATCGCATTCTTTAGGAGCCGTCTGTGGGATCTCCCCTCCCCTTCAGTATTACAACTTAGTAGACACGGCAGTAGTAGGCACGGCTTTTAACGTTTGCACCGAGAAAATGGATTTATTTATTTGATCCAAGTTATGCGGAAACAACGTAAACTGTTCGAAATAAGGTTGCTATTTGTTTAGAATGTTCTTAAAAGGTAAGCAATGAATATTAAAGGGACAATGAGAGCTTAATTATTTCTGGAAATGCGACGCGATATACTAATAGTTTAGGTCAGGGTTGTTTGGTTTAAACCATGGTTTAAACCAATTTGTTTTTTTTTAAATGGTTTTTTTTTTTAAAAGCCAAAAAAAAAAAATCCATTTTACAGGTTTACATTGATTTTCCTACACATATTGAAAAATGTAAAATTCCATTTATGCTAAGTTCCTAGCTAAGTTCCAGAGATAAATACTAAAATTGCAAAGTTGCTTCTTCAAAATGTATTACAAGCTTTAATCGAAAAAAAAATTAATATATTTTTTATTTCATATGTGTGCCATAAAGCAGATTTCAGTCAACTTCCATCATTATGCTTAATTTGCATGATTAGTTAAGATTTACTAAGGATTGAATCTTTTATTGTAGATGCAATCCATTATATTGCTCACTCCTGTTGCAGGGGTGTGACATTTTTGCCCATTTATTTGCACTTTCCTGGAATTTTAACTTGGACTTGTAAGGTAATCAACAGTCTAACTTAATTGTTTGCACCTAAAAATTAAGATTTGTTCTGCAAGTGAACACAAATAACATTTTTTGAATCAAATTCAAAAAAAAAGTTGTTACTTCATATTATGATACATAATAGTTCCTTATATTATAATGTAGGAAGATTAAAAGACAAATTTTTAAATTCCCAGAACAAAATGCCAATGTATGTGTAAAAATTGATTGAGAAATATATAAATCTTCACATATTAACTACACTCTCCATTGGTGTTTTTTTTTTTATTGATTGTGCGGATAATAGTATTTTCTA
The DNA here is from genome assembly GCF_026930045.1 of Uloborus diversus. Taxonomy (NCBI): domain Eukaryota; kingdom Metazoa; phylum Arthropoda; class Arachnida; order Araneae; family Uloboridae; genus Uloborus; species Uloborus diversus. Next base: position 156,181,838 of record NC_072732.1, on the reverse strand, counting down.
GGTTTTTGCTGGTAAAAACCCAGTTTTTTCCATGTCCTGGTAAAAACCAGTCTTTCCCAGTAAAAACCCAACCCTGTCTGTACCTCCTTTGACTCCCCACTGTCCTAGTGCACCTGTTACCTATGTCAAATAGAAACTGAAATTTCAATTTTAGCTAAATGACAAAAAAAAAAAAAGTCAATCAATAGAAATGTCAATGATTATGATGAAAATTATGTAGGAAACAAGATATGTTTATACCAAGTAATTTTATGTCAAGTGGCACTTGCCTCAAATGCCTGTAAATCAGTCCCTGTACTAATCATCTATTTTCAATGCTATTGTTAATTTCATTTGTAGGCAACAAATGGCGTAATATATAGCATGAAATACCTTTGCTTGAAGAAAGAAGCTTTGTGCATGAAATAAAATCTATTTCAGTTAATTCTCCACGCCTTCCGCCCCCCCCCCCCTGAAGAAAAATTGAAGAGTACCATTAAATTTCAAAAATCTTTTATTTTCAACCAGGTTAACAAAAGTATCACATCAACTTTTTAAAAGAACACTACAAATACGCTTTTAAGAAAAATCTGAAAACAAACGAGGCTCACTAACAAAAATTTCAAACTAAAATGTTCAATTTTAGTGGGAAAAACTGTGTCAAAAAACTACGAAAGCACATAAATGTAACATCTGGAAAGAAATAAAGTTCCTTTAAAAAAAAAAGAAAGACACTCATATTCTATTTACGGGAAAAAACGACATAGGCAAGTAGGTTTAACTAAACCAAGAGAAACAAGACATTTTAAATACCATTTATTAAATTAAAAGATAAAATTGATTGAGCTTTATAAAACTTAATAAAAATGTGACGGAACAGTTCAATGTACGATACTTAAAGGTGCAGTCCTAATCATCTTTAAACATCAAACGGGGTCTTTAAACATCAAACGTCATATTAGAAGCAGACACCTGTGAGAAATATGGATGACTTACCACTAAAAGCCGAAACTTAAAGCATAAATTATCGATTCAAGTAAAACTAATACCGTTGACGCATGTATTAATTTGTCAATAAATCAATTTATATAACCTTATTTGGATACTTTAATAAACAAGGTCTTCACGGCAATGCGTGGGTTCGCGCAGAACTTTGCAATGTAAGTCGCGTATTTTGAAGAAAAAACGATTTTTAACTATACTAACATCTAGCAAAACTTACCTTTAAGCAAAAAATAATTACATAAACATTTCAATATTAATTCTTGAAACGTTAATAGACTTTCGTAATCGTGTATGAAATTCTTTCAATCACTCAAGACTACCGGTTGCGAAGTCGGCTTTACGGCATTAACCGCTGTGAAATGTGAAAAATATTTTTGGAATCTGATTAATTCAGAAAAACAACAGTGGTATGAAAGAATTTTCCCGCAGAAACAGAAAGCAGATATTTTATGAATTATAATTACGAGCTTTCATTAATACAATTTTTTTCTTGAAAAAAGTTGGAATTTTTTTTTTCTTTTAAGTATTTGATTAAATGAAGCTGGTATTGTTTAGAAAACATGTGAAATAAATTACTGCTAATTTCAAACAGTTTATTTTCGAAAAGTGTGTTGAAATAATTTTCCCTAAAGGACGTTGCTACTACTCCTCGAAAATAAGCAGCTATGATTGGCTAACGTAGTCTACTCCAGTAGGGACTACTTATTGCCAAAATAATCGCTCATTTTGGCGAAAAACTTCTAATTCTACAGGAAATAAATTACATGACGAATTATACAGTTGAGTAATATTGTCGGTTGCCATTTTTTTCTTGCGTGCAGAGAAATACGCTCGGAATCAATGTTACAAAAGCTTTGAGGCTTTGTCGTAAGCGAAAGCAATTTAAATGTTTCCTTTTTGATTATTCTTTAAGAAATGCTGATGTGTATGAGATTATTTTGTGGGATCCTTATTGCGATGAGGACTTCCCTTGAATTTGCTTTTTTCCTTTTGTGTGTGTGGGGGGGGGGGGGGAGAATGCACTAGTACTAGAGTTCTCATGGGTTTTCGAACTAGTATTATAGAGTCCCTACGGAGATTTTTAGAGGGCGGAAATGGTTAAGAGGAATGTATTGGAAAGGAGATCTCTTACTACTCTAATGGAGACTTTTGGGGAATGTTTTTTTTTTATAATATAGCTTGAGTTTTTGAGTATTAAATGTCCTCCTTCACAGGGGTACCCCACCTAGGGGGAGGATCATGGCGTTTTTAGGGGGATTCTTTTAGGGGTATTTTTTTCATTCGGGGTTACTCTTGCTCGGGTGTTTTTTGCGATATTGAGAGGAGATGCGCCCTTGCCCATCGGGGATGAGCACCCCTGTCATTCAAATGAAGCTTTTCAGGGACTACTGTCCTTAATTTGATGCGTCGCTTGAACAGGACCGTTGACGTTATTTATTAGGAAGCAATGTACGCGGAGAGAGTTCATGGTGCACAGGCTGCTTTAATTAGGTTTTTAAGGGGGTAGTTTTAAGTGATATGTTTATCCTCATTTTAGAGGGACTCTCTTTATGGGGGGGGGAGTACTCCGGTCATAGACGCTCATATGGGTGGCAAGTGAGGACCCTTAGAAATCACAGAGGCGTCATCCTAAGGGCAAGGGCGCACCCGTCTCAATATTGAGCTCCTTCCCCCAAATGATAAAAATACCCCTCCCTATAAATATTTTAATGGCGCAGTATGCGCCATGCCCCCCCCCCCCCCCCATCCCAGGTGGGCACCCTCGGAAATCAGAGCTTCCTTGATTTTAGTATTATTTCTTCGCAAAAATGTATTAACATTTCTCTAGCTACTAAATGAATGAGTTATTAAAAATGTCAAATTTTAATAACTCTAATCTGTACAGAAATCGATTTCCACGGGGAAAATATATCCTGCTACACCATGGGAAAATATCTGGTCCCCCTCTTCTCAAAATGTTGCATATGGGCGCCCATTTTCCGGGATCAATATGATATATCAAGGGGTTAAATGGAGTTAGGACATCGCTCATGAGAAATATTTAGGCACTCTTTTGATACTATTAAATTGTTTCTTCATTCCAAGATAGTCACTTTTGGAGATCGGGAGGTGTCGACTGCCCCCCCCCCCCGTTATAAAAAAATTTTTGGACTAATGTCAACTATACTTTATCTTAATGAACATTGGCAAGGTCGATGCTATTCCGAAACTGTTGACTTTTTTTGTTCAGCATCATTTTTAGTATTTCTTCAGGAGAGAAATCCGACACTGCCTCTGTTTCGGTTTCTGACTTTGTATGCATATCGCGCGTCAGCATTACGTTAACGTCATATGTTCCTAAGCATGAATCTTGATTTGTAACCGTGTTTCTGATCTACACACAGTCAGCACAGCTTATTTGGACGATATAGTTATGAATCCCCTACTGTATATATGCACAATGGGAGAGGGGGAGCATGAGTGTCCTCGGTTCCAGAGCTGGATCTGCGTACCTGCAGACCCCGCGTTGCGGGGGGCCCAATGTCCCAAGAAATTGAGGAAAAAAATAAAAAAAAAATAAATAAATAAAAAACTACACAAAGACTTAATTACGTCACAAACATACTACTAGGGGAATACATACTACTTTGCCCTACAGATTTTGGGGCACAAAATTTATAGATCCGGTCCTGCTCAGTTTAAAGTAAAATAAAAAACAGAGCCCCTTCAAGAAAAAAATTGGGCCTACCAATACAGGGCCGCCAGAGCTTGAGTTTTCCTTCAAGATCTTATAGTTTTTTCAATCGGAGACTACCTTTTTTTAAGACCAAACTGTCCAAATAACGAGCCTGAACCTCCCTCCCCACGACCATATGGCCTATTGTGGCGATTGTCCTTGATAAAAAAAAAAAAGTACTTTGTGCTGATTAACTAATACGAATACGACGACCATCCAGCAGGGGCGGATACAGAAAAATCATTTGGAGGGGGTACGGAAAATTGAATAGCCCCCCCCCCCCCCCGCGTCACCTTTGATGTTTCATAGCAAAGCTTTAATGACTTTATTTTTAAAAGTGCATGTTTTTTATTTCTCCTTTAGATCGAGGAATCTACTTCGAAGTACATGAATATTATGCACTAATATACTTTTAATGTAGACCGAAAACATGTGAAATACATGAACCGAAAACATCTTTAACGTTTCAAGCCATTTAAATACTAAACCCAATATAATGTCACCGAGATGCTAGACAATGAGCAGTTTTACTCAGGAACATTGCCGTTAAGGTTACAACAAAAGGGCAAAGTTATTAAATAAACCCATACCTCACTTGAAGTTTTTTAAATTAATTTATAAAGAAAATCATAACATATAAGTTTCACTGAAGAATTCAGAAACTATTTTTGTGTGAATTTCAAAACAATTGCTGATTTGTTCTTGAAACCATGATACAGTTGAGATAACATATTGATACTACATGCCGTTTCCATTAAAAATCATGGTTTTTCCAAGAAACTTCCATATGATTTCTTTCATTTTGCATTTTTTATAAGCTGAAAAAGAATCGCAAATAGGTTCCTGGATCAAAATGACTCTTTTAGGTGCGCCTACAAATTTAAAAAAATAAATAAATAAAATTTTAAAAAAATCAAAATAATTATTGATTCCATCAAAGAAGAATTAGTGGACGAATCGCGATAATACGGTCCCTTGAATTCGAAACTAGTGAGTTAAATGTATTCTGCAACTCAGAGCCTCTGACTCCAGTAATACTTCCTTAGCAAGCAAATATGCTGTGTGTGTTTTGTGTTCTTTTTAATTAACTACGTAAAAAATGCAAAAGAAAAGTCAATTAAAAAGTAATAACTAAAATAGTGAAATTAATTCATCCTTTGGGGGGGGGGGGCAAATCCCAGCCAGTCTAGCATAGATTAGGGTTGGTGACAAATCCTCTCCTGAAACATTGGTCAAAAAAAAAAAAAAAAAAAAAAAAAAAACCTCAAAACCATTTATTCCTAGAAAGAAAAAAAAGTGCGATTTTTCCGTTCATGTCATAATTACCCACATAGCACAGTCACATCTCAGCAACGTAGCAAATACGTCGCACTGCGACGTTTGTAACGTCTCGGGCACGTCACAGCACATTCCAAAAACGTCCCAGAGATGTTCTGGCAACGTGGAATTGTCCGACTTCAGTTACGTTGCAATGCGACGTGTATGGTTCGTCGCAATGAGATGTTGTCGTTGCATTGTGACAGCCCAGAGACGTTCTGGAGACGTGGAATTGTTCAGCTTCAGTTACGTCGCAATGTGACATGTATGGGTTGTCGCAATGCGACAGCCCAGAGACGTTCTGGAGACGTGGAATTGTCCAACTTCAGTTACGTCGCAATGCGACATTTATGGGTTGTCGCAATGCGACAGCCCAGAGACGTTCTGGAGACGTGGAATTGTCCAACTTCAGTTACGTCGCAATGCGACATGCATGGGTTGTCGCAATGCGACAGCCCGGAGACGTTCTGGAGACATGGAATTGTCCAACTTCAGTTACGTCCCAATGCGACATGCATGGGTTGTCGCAATGCGACAGCCCAGGGACGTTCTGGAGATGTGGAATTGTCCAACTTCAGTTACGTCACAATGCGACATTTATGGGTTGTCGCAATGCGACAGCCCAGGGATATTCTGAAGACGTGGAATTGTTCAACTTCAGTTACGTCGTAATGCGACATGTATGAGTTGTTGCAATGTGACAGCCCAGGGATGTTTTGGCACCGTGGAACTGTCCAACTTCTGTTATGTTGCAATGCAACATGTATGTTTTGTTGCAGTGTGATGTTTTCATCCCAATGCGACAGCCCAGAGATGATCTGGACACGTGGAATTGTCCAACTTCAGTTACATGCACATTCATTGGGCTTGTGATATTGATGAGGAAATGTGACAGCTCGCAGCTAAAAATTTCTGAAATCTTTTCTTATTTATTGGGAAAAAACAAAAATTTTGTATTTTTCATCAAGTAACATTCACATTAATTCTAAATGTTTGCTAAAATTGTATAGCTAACCATTCAAACAAAATATTTAAATTCCCACATAACACAAACGATTCGTACAAGTTAGTACGCACTAACTTAAGAAGTACAAAAGAAAAAAAAACTCAGATTAGTTATTGCCAGGGGCGTGCAAAGGGGGGGAGGCGGACACCTGTTGGCAAAATATTTTTTAAACTAGGGATGAAAATAAGGATAAACAACATAAAGGGTAACGGGAAAGTCATTTGTGATGGGCCCCAAAATTTTTGTGCATGCCCCTGGTTGTTGAATACGAATAGTGATTGTTCAATTTAAAAAATAGAAAATAATATAGCAAGAGAATATTGTCGCCTCAGAGCAACAGTAAGAAATCTAATCCCAGGAATAACACTAAGATATCCTACTGTTGCTCTGAGGTGACGATTTGGACCCAATAATAAAATATTAATGCAAAAATATTGTTAAATTCCCAATATTCACGGTTGATACAAAATCTCGGTTAAAACGAATATTTTCTTAGTTAAGTTGGTTTGAAACAATCATGGAACCAAGCAAAAATGTTTGGATTATGGACGTGTTCTTTATAGGAGAAAATTGGATAATGCACATGTATTCTGAGACTATCTAGTGTTCCGCCCTCCCAAAAATTTATGTTTCAGGCCAGTGCCCACTTTAGCGAGTGTTCAGATAGGGTCCACTATATATAATCAGTGGTGCCCCCCTAGGGTATACTCCATATAGTACAACATATATCCTATACCCTCAAGCTTCAAAAATTTTCATATTATGCATATGATCGCATACACATATTGTGCATAATTGATTACTGGGAGTATACTCTCAGAAAAAATGATAGGACCATCACTGTACATAATTAAATTGAAAATCTTATGCACAATAGGTGCATTCAAATGAAAGTTTAGGCTAAGACAAACAAAAATTTTTGACCCCTCCTCTGAAAACTTTTGCTGATGAATGCCATTTTTTTGTCGAAATTATACATCATTTTGTACGACTAAAAAGTCAACCATACGTTAAATATTTTTGTATGGAGCATAAAGCCCTTATACCTGTTGTCTGTGGACATTTCTCGGAACTTTCTATGTGTCAATGCGGATTATCATTTGTTCTTCCACTGTTTAGCATCCTTCTTTTCAAAAAATGGAAAATCTTAATAACTAACAGATATGTTCATACCGCAATAATGAATAGTAGTAATTCATTTTTTTAAAGAAGTTAAAGTAGTTTTTTTCACTATTTCACTTATTTATGCAACTGTTATAAATAACAGCTAATCGAACAAATTGTGGAGTTTCTAGCATTTCACATTAACTAAGTTCAACTGTACAGTAAACTCCCATTATATGAGGAATTAAGAGGCACAAGTGCAGTGGATATCAAAAATCGCGGCCAAACCGCTAAAAGGCTATAGAGAGGGGCAACCAAAGGTAAAAAGTATTCTTGCTGACAAACATGGCTTTATTGATACATAGTATTTTGTTTTGTGAAAATATATGCAGCACAATAAAAATGTTTTTATATTTTTGCACAACAGAGCTGAACGTCAATAAATAACAATGGCATGCAGGATGAAGAAAGTGTAAAAAATAACCAAATCAATAAATAATAAAACATAAACAACTATGAGTTTAAATCTGCAATTTTTCGAGAAGAAAACAGCCATTGGCTTAAGCTTCTTGCTGCAAAAATACATGTTCTTGATTGTTGAATGACTCGTGGATAATCAGGAGTTTACTGTATATAATTAGAAAGAAATATTACTATTAGTTCATAAAACTCATCTTCAATATCAAGGTAATTGGAAATAATTTCTACTTTTTTAGATTGCACAGGGTGGGTCAGTTTACAAGGTTTGTCAACATAGATAGATAATGTAGACGCACGCTTGCATGGGTACATTTTGATGCTGTGCAGATACATTTGCTGCTGATATGTACATCAGGATTCATACTCATTTTTAAAAGTGAAAATTAAGGACTTTTTAAGGACTCTCAAAAAATTTTTAAGTTCTCATCGGAAATGATTATATAACTTAAGGTACACCATTTCAACGTTTTCCAGAGTGTGTAGGGTGGGGGGAAGGTAGGAGTACTTGATACATAAGCATATGATACAAGCAAGCATATTACACTAAGTAATGCCTGTTTAATTCTGTATGTCTCTCTCCTAAGCACCCATTTGATTTTTCGTCCTTTGTTAGATCAATCCAAACATTACAAGCATCTGCAATTGAAAAGTTTAGTTTCCAAACTAAATCAAGGGCACTAACATAGGATTTTATTTTTTTAAATGATTAAATGAAATTTATTTTTTTGTTTACTCAAATGAATATCATTTAGCAATTACTTGAGTTATTGAAGATGCTTTTAAGTTTTTGCCGGTTTTTACCAGTTTCTGCCAATGGCATGGCAAAAACTGGTTTCTTTTAGCAGAAAGCCTACCCTGTATGTAGTAGAGCATTTTTCTGTGCATTGTTTCAAAATCTTGAAAGTATATGCATATTCTATTTAAAATCACAACAAATAAGAAAGATAGACCATGAATAAAATAAAATAAGTCTTATAAATGAGCAAAATGTTTATTAAGTATATTAAACATGAAATTAATTCAAAGCTACCTATTTTGAGCAATAATTTTACTATTTTGAATCTTTAATTTGAAAAGTTAATGCCGTTCACAATAGACAAATTGGGGAAACCTCAACTACGTTTTAAAAATATGGTTTAAATCTTTATTTTTCTGAATGAAAATAACTTTTTGGATTACATAATCTTGCATGAGCCTGATTATTTTTAAAGTTATGTACAATTTTGTGCAATTATTAGGACTTCACATCTTATATGTCAGCCATTACACTGAAATTATCTCGAGTAACTTGAAGATTTTTTAAAACTATATTTGACACAATCATATAAGCTTTTTTTAAACAGAGATACGTGAAAATAAAGAGAATTTTAAAGATATTAGGATTTACTTTTAAATTTAATATCTGCAAGTCAGCATGACTTGGTCTTGGTAGAGGATCTAGCAATAGATGGAATCACAGCACAATACAGAGATATAGATCAATACTATTCATACTTACTTAGTCTGAATTCATGACATTTATAATTAATGCTTTATCATTCTAAGTTTATTGTACCAACTATAATTAGTTAACTGCTGACAAAAGGAATGGGACTGCTTAAGAAGACAGAAAAAGATACAACGGCAGAGAGAGTAAGAAAATACACTACTACCCTCTTTCGCTATCCATTTCTGAATTGAATTGTATTGCGCAGAAAAGTTAATATTTAATGTGTGCTTAAATATTGAAGACTAAGCAAATACACATTGGAGAGTAATTGTTTTCATCATACGTTATGCAAATAAAGTAATGAATATAAAATTTAACATAACTCATGAATAAAGTCTTAAGAAAGAAAAGCCATAGATGAATGTATAGAATATTTAAAATAAGAATTTTGAGTTGAACATAGTACTTTTAAAAAATCAAGAAAAATGATAGTGAAAGCAAATAACAATAATTATATTTAACGAACAACATGATGTAGAATAAAATAGCAAGAATTCTATAAACCAACAATTCATTCATTCAAATTCTATTAGCTAACTTTTTTTATGGATCGAAGACGATCCATCACCTACTAAAACTCAAAATTTTAAAATCAAATGTTTGATGAGAAGCTTAACCGCTTTAGTTTAAAATAAACCACCACACGTGTGACAACATTAAAACACAAGGCATAGAAAAAATTAATATCCTTCCATAACAAAGCTATGAATTCGGATTTTTTAAGTATTATTCAAAAAAACTTTTTGCAGTAAATTAGAGAATAGTACAATTAGTTTACGAACTTTCTCGTTTAATCAGTAATCATAGCGGAAATACCACAGAAAAACAAACACATTGGAATCGATCAGTTAAAAAATTTACAGTCACAGTTAATCAGCACTCGCTGGCAAAGTTCTTCATTTTGCGCATGCGTGTACTAGTTCGGAGAGAGGGGAAAACGTCTCAAGCATGTCGCATCAAGATGTTGCAGCTACGTTTGCTTGTAACATCGCAGCGACGTACTGTTAATAGCGCAGTGTGATGTGACGTGAATGGGACATTGCGACGTCGCTGGAACATCGCTCAGACGAAGTGTGCTATATGGGTAGGAACAACTGCCTTAGCGCATTACAGAAGTGGGAAAAGCAGATTCTGTAGGTCGAATTTGGAGTTTAGGTTACGGTAGGGGGGGGGGGGGAAGCGCCAAGAATAATCTTTTCACGGATTAATCGGTAAAATAAATTTAAGTGATCGATATGCTAATTAATGGACGTATCTCAACTCCACATCAAGGAAAATTGATATTCCGTTGAGATTCTTGAGTCATTAAATACAAAATTAATCAAAAAATTTCTTTTCCTTTTTTCTTCCCATAATAGGAGGAAACAAACATTAAATATGTATACTCAAACCCCAAATAATGAGGGAATTAACAAAATATTTATAAACGAATAAAAATTTTATGTTTTAAATATTTATTTAGCGAGACTTATTTTCGTCGTCATGGTTACAAATCGTCTGCATTCAAGGCTTATCTCAAATAGTTTTTGCATAAAGGGGTTTTTTTTTGTGTAAAATCAAATATTTTCAGGAAAAACATCTAAAAATACTTAATTCTGGTAAGGATAAAAGTATAACATTATACGTTGTAAGTTTAATCTTTATGAAAAGTGCACGAGTGCAATTTGGTCATATCTTTATTACCTCATCCTAATTACTACTTTTTTTTAAGAATATGCCTCCTTTTACCTACCTAGAAAATCACTGGTCATGATATGATGAGTGTGAATTTGTCCTCTACTTCCATTCTATACATAGTGAAGCCGCCTGGATTCGCGTTAACACATAGAAACAAGAAACTCAACGAGTAGGGTCCTATCGCAATTTATGATTTCGAAAAACATAATTTGAAATCAAGACGTCAAAATTCAAATGAATGCCAGGGCCTTTTCTTTTTTTTCAAGTTACAACAATTTATACGTTTTGACGTAAAATTGTGAAATCAAAGTTTGTGTGTGGTCTTTGTATTAATGTGGGGTCTCTTGACTAGAATGTGCTAAGCTGCAAATGCTTGAAAAAAAAAAAAAAAAAAATGACAATCTTGAAAAAGAGAGGAAAGAAACAAAATTTTGAAATCTAAGAAATCATGGCTAAAACTAAAACAAGTGAAAATGTGTGAGGGCTATCAGCTAAAAACAGATAAATAATTATAAATCATGTATTAATTTGAACAAGAAGTTCTGTCTAGAACTAGACGAGCCTACTTTCCCGTATACCCATACTACTTTCTAGTACCTGATCAATAATCTCAAAAATAGCTAAAATCGCAAATTTTTTTCAAACATATTTTTAAAATACTTTAAGCTGATTTCTAGGAATAAAATATTCCTCACTCATCTAAAAAAATTAGATGCGTAAAAAAAAAAGAACAAATAAAATAGCAGCAACTTTTAAACAAAGCAGCTAATACACTTTTTCCCATTAAAAAAATCTTTAACAGCTTTCAAAACGAAAGAATAATAATTAAAATTAATAATCTCATTAAAATGAATACATGATATCAAAAAAAAAAAAATCGTTTCTTTTTCCCCTGTTGCCAAAAACATTATTTTAAATGAATTAATACACTTACCAAAACAAAAACAATAAAATGTAAACTTAAAAGAAATAATTTTCTTTGTCAAAAAAAAAATCGTCTGCGCATATCTTAATGTAGAAACATAAATAACTTCGAGTTAATTCGCCAAAAACTGAGTACCTAAATTGTAACTTTAGCATAAAAATAAAAACAAGTCATATCAACAATAATTATTTCGCAGTTAAAACCATAGCTGCGAAGTCGGAGTCAATCTCATTTTGAGATAAATGAGTCGGAGTCGAATATTTAAGAATCGGAGTCAGTCATTTGTCCTCCGTGTATAAATTTTTGCCAAAACTACGAAGTCAGAGTCGAAGTCGGGGAGTAGGAGTCCGATTAATTGTCGGGCACAGGAGTCGGAGTCAAGTGCCCCTAAATTCTCGGAGTCAAAGTCTGGAGTTTGGTGTCAGGAGTTATTTAGAATAAAATTTGTTTGAAGTAAATCCGCCTTCAAGTGCGGAGTCTACATTGACTTTCAGTTTCCCCGTAGGCGCTATTGTTAAGCGATTTGAACTGTTAAAATTGAACGGAAAATTGTTCAAATCAAAAAGATATTTTATATACAAGTTTTTCATCAAAATCTTTTTTCTACAAAGCTTGTTTGAAGCAAATTCGCCTCACAGTTCGGGATTGCCTTGAATTTCCCCGTAGGCGCTAATGTTAAGTTTTTTTGAACTGTTCAAAATTGAACAAAAAATAGTTCAAATCAAAAAGTGAAATATGGGAATGAGGTGTCCTCGCCGAGATCTTTCGAACAAAAAAAGTTTTTTCGAATCAGACTATTCATTCAAAAGTTATTAGGGGGGGGACAGACAGACAGACCGACAGACATTTTTCCCCATCTCAATACCCTACTTTCCAATTTTTAATTTTTCAATATTTATCTAATTATTTTATTTATTTTTGACTTTTTTTTGTTTTTCGGGATATTTTTAAGATGCATTAAGCCTTCTTTCATGCTTTTTTTCTTCTTTCTCTGACTTTTACTGGGAAAGTAGGCTAAAAAGAAAGGCATATCCTCTCTAATATGCACACTTGAAGGATCCATGAGCAGTGCATGTCTGAGATAATTTCTTTTACTCATCATTTATCCTAACATAACTGAACCAACACTTATTTGCAATATTAGCAACCAAACTTCAAATGATTAAAATGTTTTTTTTTTCCACCACACTTCTAAGATATATGAAATGGCTAGATGTAGCTGTTAAAAAATACATAGTAGCTAATTTGAGAGGTTGCAGAAAATTTATAACAATCTGGTAGAAAACATTAAATATACAGACACAGAGATTTGATACAAGAACTTTATTTATAGCTTCCAAAAATGTACGCATAGTAGGTACCAATTCAAATGATCAAATCTTTATTTCTTCATGAATGAAACAGAAATATATCTGTTTAACAAATTGGATTTGATCAAGGGAAATGGAGCAAGCCTCCAAACAATATGGTAAAAAACCTTTTAAAAATTAACCAATTCCTCTTAAATGAATTGTTATAAGGCATGTTATGTCTTCAGATACTTCCACCCTTTTTTGATGACAAGCAGACAAATTACACAGAATAATTTCAATATTTTGCCCCAATGTCTCGTTAGTTCTACCATTATCCTGCTTCACACTGTTCCTTCAATGTTCTACGTAGGATGCCTTTAAAGATGTCTTAACAAGCTTCTAGGCAAATATCTAGAAAAAGGAGGATCCAAGCTTTAAATCTTCAAGAATATGCCCCTACTTAGTCTTCCATTGAGCTTAAAAATTTACTTTCTGAATTTTCATTTAAACTATTTTACAAAAATTATGGCTGCTATTAACAAAGATGGGGTAAGAGATATTAAGACATGAAAGAAACAGGTGATCTAAAAGCTCCAAACATCTCTATATGGAGTAAAATTGCGTAACACTTTTTCATCAGGGGTGTGTAAAGAGGTGTCAGAAGGTATAAAAATTACTTAACAAATACACAGTAAAAATTAATTTAGGTTAGCTATGCCAATCACTGTAAATTCAAGAGATCAATGAGCCTGAGCTTTATCTTTCGCTAACAGCTCAGTTAGCAAAAGCTAACACAGTTAGCTTTTGCTCCTCAGATGTGTAGACAAAATACTACATAGTACAGTTAACTCTCAATCACTGTACTCAAAGTCCTGAAAAAACCGGCTGTAACCTTTGAGTTATGGGAAGCAACCACAGCCCTTCTCAAGAGTTAGGGACCCAATGAAATCTATGAGATAAAAAAAATATTAGAATTAGAGTCAACTGCATAACACAAATCAATGAATGATAAAAAGTTAGAACATAAGAAAAAAATTCATGTACACTTGTTATTTGATGATTTTAAAGTTGAATAATTTCCTCCTTGATTACTTATTACAGATTAAAACCCATGAAATATCACACACATTCATACTTCTATTGAATCAGTTATTACTCTTCAGGCTCCGACTAAATTGAAAAGCATAAGCAGAGGAAATGACAGCAAATGAAGCCAAATCTCTCTACTATGTGCCATTTAGTCAGGAATTTTCAGTTTTTGCATCTGCACATGCGAAATACTTCTTGGACTGAGGGGGAAAAACAACTTAATTTAAAACTTAAATGCACAAATATTGCCATGCATCATAATCATACTGGAATAATACATAATGCATTGTTTTTTCTCCTTTTTCAAATATCAAATTGCAGTTGGTTCTGTTTAACGACATTCTATTGAATGACTTTTCATAGTCCCAGATACTCCACTGCAGTTTTAGAAGCATTCTATTTAAGTACGATTTTTTTGTGGTCCCCTGAAAGTCGTTAGATAGAGTCAACTGTATTATATTTCTCATCTATTTCTAATTAAATCATTTATTTAATAGTTTTAACAGGTTAACAAGCTGTTTTTAATAGCTTACTCTGCTTAACTTTTTTTGAACACAAATCAATAAACAATCACAAGTTAGAATACATGGGAAAAAGTTCATGTAGGCTTGTGTCATTTATCAACTTTTAAAAATACTACTAAGATAATAAGTAAAAATACTACTTTATCTACTTTAAAAATACTACATACAACTAAAGTTGTATGATTTTCTACTTGATTACCTCTTACAGATGAAAACCCTTGAAACATCATACAGATCCATACTTCTGTTGATTCAGTTGTTACTCTTCAGGTTCAGGCTAAACTGAAAAGTACAAGCAGAGGAAATGACTGACAGTAAATGAAGCCAAATCTCTCTACCATGTACCATTCAGTAAGGAATTCAGTTTCTGAAGCTGCACGCCCAAAATACTTCTTTAACTATGGGGGGAAAAAACAACTTAATTTAAATCTTAAATGCAACAATTTTACAATGCATCACAATGGAATAGTACGCAATGCATGAGTTTTCACTGTTTTCATAAACAAATTATTATATTTCTGTTGCCTATTACACCACGTTTCTACTTACTCAGATGAACAAAAAGGAGAACAATTATAATAAATTAATATGAATTTCTGCCTTCTGTGCATAGAAAAAAAATCAAGAATACCAAATATCAAGCGGGGAAATGCTTTGCACACAATGCATTTTAACCTGGAGTGCTCACAGACATATAAGATAAACACACCAGTTGTGATCAGTGCTTCAGCAGTAGCCACTTCAAGGTTAATACTTGAGAAAATAGGATTCCAGGTCTCCCAATGGATTCAAAAGTGCATCAAACATCATTTACACCTCAATAGCGAAATATTAAATACATTGTAACATTTTACCCGCATCAAATCATATTATCGACATGCAAGGTCGAGCGAAACAATTTTGTAATAGACTAACTAGGTGCATCAATTTTTAAATAAATATTTTGATTCTTTAAGAATTGAAGTTTTCAATACTGTTTTTTTTTGGGCACTTATCTAGTTCTTTTGTGAAACATAAATTAAACTTAATTATTAAAATTTGCCTTACCAAATTATCCTTGGGTACTTTTCGTTCGTTCACGCGCGTCAAACCATTGCAGTCGCCTAACGTCATAGTTGCCTTAATCTAGGTCAAAATCACTAACGATTTAGCTGTTATTTACATCTACTCGACAAGATGCTGTCCATATTTAGATAAAAGTAGCCTCACAAATACTGGCCCAGCAATGCATTGCCATGAAAAGAAACAAGAAGCCAGGAATATAATACAAACATTACAGTGCAACAAGAATAACACACAGTAAAAGAGCCGTAAATCACTATTGAAAAGATATTACATGAAGCAATTTGGCATTAAGTATAAAATAATTACCTATTGCTATTTTAAGTGCCTGTTGAGCTGTAGGAGCTCTTAGTATAAAAAATGTCAGTCAATGCAATAAATGTACTATCAAACAGAAAGCTACATTAATGTTGATGAAAAATACACCAAATCGAGGTCTCAAAAACAAGATGTCTTCTTTGGTGACTAAATACGATTCATAAAACCAATCATCGGCAAACTTAGAGTCATTAATGAATTGCGACACATTTTGAGCAGTGTATTTATTTATAACCTTATAAAACAGCTAATACATGCAACGTAGTATTATTTTTTAAAGAGGAAGCAACTTGTAAGAAAATTAGATTATATTTCTTATATGTCAGTTTGGTGTACTGGTAAACACACAAAACTTATACTCACTTATAGATTTCCTTTCATTTTTGTTTTGTTTCCTTTTTTTGGCACTCTCGTCCGCCAAAAACATTGGTGTATTTTAATTTGTAATACACCAATTCGACATTTCCATGTTTTTAATGTGTCGAATATGAACACCACTCGTCAATTTAGCAGAATCTTGCACATCAAAATGCACAAAATTCTCTTCTTCCGTAATTTGTCTTGCAAGCTTTCAAATGAGGAAAACTTCGCCCCTACTTCAATAGTCATTCCTCTATAATTACAATAATTAGATCATTAAAATACTATCCATATAGGAAAGTACGCCGAAAAAGCACGAGGCGCAGTTGTTTCTCGCTGGAATAAACAACGCGAACGTGATCGCCAAATATCGAGGACGTCTGAAACCACGCCAAGTTACTACAAAGGTTGCTAGAAAAATCGAGGAGTAGTAAACACTTCCTTCCCTAAAAATTTTCCCCCAACAGTTTTGCCGATTCATTCCCATCTTTCCAGAGGGCGCCTCATGATTCAGCTCGAATCTCGAGCAACCCGAATGGAGTTAGAAGCTTGAGTTGGGAAAATTCATTAAAAATAATATTTATCATTTGATATACAATTATGGAGTGCCTTATAGGTATTGCATTCAAAGATTTTGTAATAGTCGCCTCCGATATGAGTGTTGCTCATAGCATTGTTGTTGTCAGCAAAGGTATGGTTCCCATTTTTCTTATGTTCTGTCAATCCAAAAATGTTATAACTTGGCTAGTGCCGGACAGAGGCATCATTTCATGTATTTTGTCATGTGTGATTTTTTTGTACTGTTAATGTTCACATGATTCTGTAATTTTGTACGAAAGTATCAAAGAGATTTAAAAGTACCTGGAGCAAAAGGGGTGAAGAGTGACAAAACGTAAAAGGTTGATGTAATTACTATACAGATAACGCTATGTTTTACGAATTTATTTCCAATCAATTACGATTTCGCGAACAACTTACTAGTCCCAAAAGCTTCCCTTGTAATCTTCCAGGCTTGCCTTGCCCCTGAGAAAACCAAGAAATCAGGAAAAATGGTGAGGGAAATCATAAATCATGGATATTTCTGGTGGAGTCGGGGATTTTCTTTTCTATCTGTTGAAAGAAGGGATGAAACTGCTGTGCCAATTGCCCAAAAATTCGTTAATTGTGCTAAAAACTATTTTGTTGTATGACAATTTTATTCTTTGCTTAACTCTTTCCCTTGTGCCTTCTATCAGGGGTGCCCACCCCTCCTAAGAACAAGGGGGCAACCCCCCTAACAAAGAAAAAAATACCCCTGGAACTGACCGCCCTAAAAATTCCAATGGTGCAGTCTGCGCACTGCCCCCCCCCCCCCTTAGGTGGGCACCCCTGCCTTCTATCATGGTTCTGAAAAAATCCAGTTTGACCTTGTGAAGTTATTCACTTCACGAAGTAATTACACAAACTTCTAACTGTTTTGCTTCAAATTTGCAACACTCTTTCTCAAAACCAAATAAAGGCTACCCTGTTGTTTTGTAAGTTCCAGAATATATTTTCCGATTTGTTGCATTGAACTTAACAATGGACCACATGAATTGGCTTCCCGGGGTACATCTGGCCCGCGAGCCAGGGAAAGGTCTATTGTTATAGGCACCACTGGCCTATAACAATGCAAAGTACATCACTTTTGAAGTCATGCTAATTAGAAATTAACATTCCGAAAAGAAAGGAATAAATCACTATGAGTCGATTGTTCTGGTAGCTCAGAAGGAGATTTGGGAAGGGGGGGGGATGTATTTCATTTAGCCTGTATTTTCATTTATATACTTGCCCTAATGGTTTTCAGTTGAAAATAGTAATTTTTAACACCAGTGACAGCTTTACTACATGTATTTAATGTACAGTGTTTTTTTTTTCTGTTTTCTTTTCACATATTAGAAAAAAACATTTGTTATTTTCTTTATTTTCACTTTTAAAACTATTCAAAAAGGGAAAAAAAAATCATGATTTTTTGTTTCAAGATTTTAGAAGGTATGTTGTGTTACTATAAAAAATCCTCCCAAAACTAGGGGGCTCCCCCCTCCTCCTTTAATCCATCCATGGGCGACTGTTCCACCTTAAGCCTAATTAAAATAAAAAATAAAATACCTTACAAGAAATCACAAATTATAAAACAATTGAATTAGAATTAATTTCTGAAAGTAATTTAGAACCTAGAATTTTAAAAATCTTATATATATAATTAAAAATTGAACGATGCATCACCAAAAACAGGTTTGCATCCTACATCGTTAAACCGGTTTAGAATTTTTCCCTAAACCAATGCATCGATACTGTTTCTTTGTACAGACACCGGTCCAGGGTTGCTGCGGTTTTAATCTCTAATTTTTTCCCACTAATATTAATTAGCAGTGTGTAGTGATGTGGATCGGGTAAATACCCAGTGGGTAGGTAAATATTTTTTGGGTATTTACCCAGGTATTTACCCAAGGTCTGGGTAAATACCCAAAAACTGGGTATTTTACAAAAAAATGCAAAAAGTGAATGGGAATTTTTTTAAAAAATCTAAGTATGAAATAATTGGTAAAACTGATACATACATATGTATAACACAGTTTATAATATTTTTTATTGAAAGATTTGATGAAATTATGAAAGAAACCTATCGTGAACCAAAGAATCTTTCTTTTCAATGTCATGATTGGAGAAATATAAGTAATTCAAAGATGAACTTCAGGATTTCAAAATCACAATCTAGGTTAGTCATATCTAAAAGGGAAAAAAAGGAAGCATGAGGGATGTTTGAAAGAATAAACTGAGAAGTTATTAAGACTATGATGTTATTTATTTATTTTATTGATGTTTAAGTGATAACCAGGCAAATATAGAAACGGTTTTCACATTAATAAGCAAAAAAAAAAAAAAAATCAAAATATTGTTTTCTGTTGCCTTGCTCATTTGCATTTTCTCCTCGGTACTGCATGATGAAAATTTATTCATCAAACTATTTTTAATACACCCAAATAGTGATGTAGGGTGGGAAGGTTAATATTTTTTGAGTATTTATCCAAAGGCAGGGTAAATTCCCCAGTAACTGGGCATTTTGCAAAAAGAAAATAAGATGATATCAAAAGGTGATGATTTTCTTTTTAAAAAACATAAACCGTAAAACATCTTTAAACACATTTTACCGAAAAAGGAACAATCAAGTATTTTTATGCTAACATTTATGTTGTACTGCATTTATTTTTTAAATTATTTTACTCTTTAAATTAAAGCATATTAGCTGTAACGTCTCTATTTTTTCTCACACTATGCTTGAAATACAATATGAAGTGGAAGTCAAAATATCAAAATGAATTAAGCGAACTAAGGACTGATACGTTATCTGCAGAACACACCTAAACACTTGAACTAGGTTTAGAGGAAATTTCTGCATATAGGATATAGGTAAATAAAGAAAAATAAAAAATTGAGCGGCATCTCGTTACATTTTGATGTCATGCAGGGATATATTACTGGGTTATAAAAGATAGGACGTTAAAAAATTGATGTTTACTTTTTTTGTAATCAGTTAAGCTTTTTACTTTTTGTAGAATGGCTTTTTATATCTGAAATTTGGCTATCAACATTGATTAAGCATATCCAACACATTTAATGCGAATATCATATTAGATTGCTAAGTTGTTTCACACTCTTTGAATATGTGATCGAAATACAATTTTTGGGCAAAAATTTATTGTTTTGTATATGGTTAGTTATATATATATATATATACATAGTGGAATACATACAGAAAAGTATTTTCGTTGAATATAAATTTTTGAAATAAATACCCGGGTATATACCCAATTTGGGTATTTACCCGGGTATATACCCAATTTGGGTATTTACCCGGGTATATACCCTGGGTATTTACCCCTAAAAATAAATACCCAGGTATTTTACATCACTAGCAGTGTGTCAATCCCATCTGGTTTCACAATGAAAGTGCGAAGAGTTATGCCTTCATTTCTTCTAAAACATGTAAGAATTGTACATGCGTTCTTAGTTATGGACGAAAGATTTGTTGGTGAGCTAGTAACAACAAAAGTAAAAACAAAATTTAAAGAGCAAATTAGCAACCAAAAATGCAACATGTATTTTAGTGTTACAAGAAGTGGAGTTCCTAGCACAGATGTCGAACGAGTTGATAACTCTTAGTGTCCCCTCCCCCAAGAAAAAAAAAAACTTTATAAATTTTTTATGTAAATATGAAATTTATATAATTTTTAGAAACAACCGAGTTCTATTTTTGTTTTACAACAAAAGCTTGAAAGACAAGAATAAATAACATATCCATATTATGTAAAATTTGTCCTACATGTGATATTTGTAACCTCCCCCTCTTCCTACAGTATTGAGCAATTTATTTTTGTTAAAGTTGTCAAATTAAATATAATTTAAGATATATTGGTAGAAATTTTTAGAATTAAAGTATTTATATTTTTCATAATGAAATCCTCTTTGAGGGTCAACAGGTGCAGCTGCCCTCTCTCGCTACTGTTTACAAGGAACCTTTTTTAAGAATATCTGAGCTTTTGAATGGAATGTATGACTTTGCATTCATTTACTTACATCTTTTTGCATTGAAAAAACAGGCTCATTGTAGTCTCAAGACTTGTCTTCCATATTTTTCGCTAACTTTGTGCTTTTAGCCCTGCTGAATTTCTTTCGGGTGCTAAAATCTGTTAATTCGTATCTGGTATGATGTATAATTTTTCTACCTTATATTTTGTAAAACCTAAACAAGCAAGTTTAGTTTAAAAAGAAAATAAAAAAAATCCTTACATTGTGATGCATCGCTACATCACGATGTAAGGTTGTCAATGCATCACAATGTAAAAATTCCTACAATGCCTAGCCCTAGTACCTATGTATGGATGTAGAAATTACTTCTCCAGAACGACAGTGAACTGACCATCAAACCAGGTATCGATAGATTCCTAATCTTCCTGTCTTTATGTTTGGCTATTTAACAAAATCCTCCGATATCATTTGAAAAGTATTAATTATGACACATAGATTTTGACATAAAAGGCTTTCCTCGATTCAAATTATTATTCAGTGTTTCTTTCTGTAACAATACTTTTTTTTTTAATTTGTAGCTTGAAGAAAATCATTAATTGAAAGATCTGTTCCCATTTTTTTTCTCGAATATGAATAAATAAAGTTCTGGTTTTTATTTTGAGGGGCATTTCACAGTATTTGGCTGTTACGGACTCTACACTTCATAAGGATGTTTTAGCCTCCTACTCACGGTTAGTGCAAATAGTAAAGTTAAACTTCTTGTAAATGATTAGTCCTATGTGTACTTATGTCATAGCATTGAAAAGAGTTTAGATTTGTGTTGAATTTCTAAAGATGTAGGTAGATATATAGCATGTTACGGACTCTACACTCAAAAGACATGGAAATTTTTGCTTAAACTATCTTTAAATTTTCTGTGAAAGTAATATCTATTCTTACCTAATGAAGGTTTTCTATTATGTCTCAGTTCAGGGCTGTCCAACTGCAAAGAGCCCACTGGCTAGAATTCTGGTTACTGATCACCTGGCGGGCCGCATTTTGAAAAGTTGAACAATAACCTCTTATAACAACAATAACCTCTTATCTCTTATACAATAACAATTAATAGTTGAAAATTATAAAACAATGAAACACAAAGATTATAAAACAATTTGCTTACATTTTGATGGGAAAACAGGCCTATCCGCCTTCTTTACAAGGGCAAAAATGTCATTTAAATCGCTCAACCCTGCTGAAAAAATATCCTGAAATATAAAACTTGTTAATATTAAAGGACCAGTGTACAACAAATTATTTAAAGTTTTATAGTACCAAATGATACTTTCCTTACAGATGCTGATAAAATGTATAAATTAAGTGATCATTTGCTGATGTTAGTTTGTGGAGAACCTGGTGATACTGTTCAATTTGCTGAATTCATTGCGAAAAATATCCAACTGTATAAGATGAGAAATGGTATGTTTTTTCTGTTTATAAACACTGCTACTAAATTGTACTCAAAAGTTAAAAATGTCCTTCATGTGATTTTTGTTGGTTATAGAAATAGTTATTTATATAGAGCTAAGTATTAATTTGTTAGAATTTGTCTTTTTTTGTTGATCAAGGTTAGTTTGTGGAAATAACCATTCATTTCGAGATTTTTTGTTAAATTTCTCAGTAATTCAGCAGGACAAATGCAAGAATTGATTTTGTTAAACTTAGTATAATTTGGGAACTACCGGAAGAAATAAAAAAGAAAATAATCACATTATTATCCAAAATTAACATATTAGTTTGTTTTATCATTTTTTCATTTAGAAAATTCATTGATTCAATTTTTAAAATTTTGTGGAATTTAAATTTCAAAGTGATTTTCACCAATAAATAATGTGCTGAAAGTGTTATGCAGTGGAAGCTATTATCTATGCTCATGAGAGCGCATTTCTGTGGTTCCTCAAAGAAAATAAAGTTCAAAAAATATTTAACATTCAAATAAAATGTACTCCAGATAAATTTTTGTGACACCTACTCTTTGAATTTTAATGCCTTTGATCCCTGATTGCTTACCATTTCCCTCCCAAAATCACTCTGACTCTGCAGCCTTGGCAGAAATATATTCGGAGAGAAAATGACAGACTCCAACTCTTGTAATATTAAAGCCTCTGGCTCACGACTCCTTGCAGTACTCTGATTCCGATAGAATTTGTTGGTTAAAAATATTATACACTGTAAAGGAGTTGAAGCACTACTTTAATTTTTTTAAATCTCATGTGTATTCCATTTTGTTTTTTCTTCCAGGCTATGAACTTTCTCCTACAGCTGCAGCTAACTATACTAGAAGGAACTTGGCTGATTTTCTACGCAGCAGGGTAAAACTGTTAACATTGTTACAGAAATAAAGTAGTGTAGTATTTAGAAGCTTTAAGAAATGAAATTTTGTTTCTAAAATTTTAGTGTTATTTTGTTTCAAGATCAATTTTTCAATGCTACTGAAATCTTTTCTTCAGTATAGGTGCAATTTTTTAGAAATCAGATACATGTGTCCAAATATGAGTTTTTTCTTATTAAACATACTGCCAATATGAAATTCTGTAGTCACATGCTGCCAGTACCATATTTGTAAAGTATGCCAAAGAAATAAAATGATTTTTTTCAAGACAAAACCATTTGAAAATTACTTTTACAAATATATCCCTTGGGCCAATCACGGATCTTAATCACAATGAATCAGGAAAGAAAAGATTCAATGTGATCTAAAACGTAAGGGTTTAAATTTTGGCCCCTAGGGTTAGAAATCTAGCCTTCAAAACAAAATTTTTTGGTCATAAAATGCTATTACGGCTAACCCTTGTTTATCACAGTTAATCAATTCGACTCCACCACAACAAGTGAACTTTTATGAAATAGGATTCTTTCTTTATAAATCACAAAATTTTTTAAATAGGTTGTTGAAAACTTTTTACAACCTTTTAAATGCATTTTTAAACATAAAGCCTCTAAAAATGAAGTAACACTCTTTAGTTACTATTACGTTCATATTACCCAATATATTACACCAGATATAAGAAAATAACACATATAAGATTTTTTACTGAGCACACTAGTATTGCTGTGTATTTTAACATGCAAATACAATACAATTGTTACATACTGTCAGAGACCTGCGCAAATAATGCTACTTGCTTGATGATGAAATGAGAGATAAGTTCCTCCCCTGGCCTCTGCATTTTTCCCTTTCCCTTTCGAAGATTATGCTTACTGTTTGAAAGGCAAGTAGTTGAACACCATTAGCAAATGTGTTTATCTCATTTGCAATAAAACGAGCTTAGATGTTCCCCGTTAGAGTTTAAGGTTTGACAACAAACAGCAACTCCTAGACATCTCAGTACTTTTTTCCCCCAATCCCCCCCCCTTCCTCCCTGCCCCATCTACTAGCTTCTACTGCAGCTCCTCTTCGGAACTTGCCTTACATAAAAACAATGTTTTGCTTCTCTTTGAAGACAAGAGTTGGAACGTGCCCATTAGAAAATGGCAATGAAGATATTTGAAAAAATCACGTTAGAATGATGACGCTTTTAAATTTTTTGTACTCGATTAGAAAGTGGTCACCGCTAATCTGCACCTTTAATTCAAGGCCAGGGAAAATATCAGTAATTTGCAAGATTGCTATCCCAAAGAGATGAACAATAAAATATTTGAAGAATGGTTTCTCGACTTACTACAAAGTTTGGAAGATCTATGTGACATCTTAACTGACAACACAAGCTGCCATTTCATATTCACGACAAATACACGACAAATATCCCGCTAAAAAGACAAGAAAAAAACACTGACATTGCGGCTTGGCTTCTATAAAAACCATATCCACAAGGCTATCCAAGTTGGACCCTAACTATTAGCACAAACAGAAATTATATCCTTTTTTTTAAGACTTCCCCTTTCTTTTACTTGGGTTGTGATCTTACCGCCGGAACACAACATGTTCCGTTTTTCTCATCTACCAGTGCAGGGAATTTCCTTGATAATAATGATCTAAATAAAAAAAGAAGTCAGTAATTATGTTAACTAAACCAGAAAACATAAAAGATTTCTACACCGAAGACAATTTTTCTCTTTTTGGGAGCCCTCAAGCTTGCTAAAATTTTTGAAAAGCTAATGTGATTTTTAGTGAATACGTGTATTTTTAAAATTGAAGAATTGACACTTGTATGAAAAAAAGAGGGGTTCTTTTTTCTGTCGATTAGAGCATGTGTATCTTGTGCGCAATCTTAGCATAAAATAGTTTTTGATTTGAAAGCATATCTTGAACTGCAATCACTCCCAAAGGGTTGATTAATGTTTTAATATGCTATATTTTCATTCAAGTTTAAGTATTAAATGTGTGAAAGCAAAACAGAACTTATACTTAAAAGTTTTTATTGGAATCTTACAACAGAGATATATTTGGATGCAGGTATGTTTTTGTATATATTTGTTGAATTTTAGAATATTTCAGGTGTGCAATTTATTTTAAAATGCATCATTTTGCACAAGTTGAACTGTACCCAAGTCAAGAGGATGGGACAACTCTTGTAGTAGAAAACTGTTTTGAATATATAAATGAGTTTTCAATCAATCAAAATGTCTGTTAATTATCACCACTGTGTTCCAAAAAAAATTGATTACACTAAAACTCCACAGTAGCTACTAAACAAAAAGGGGGGGGGGGGAATTGGATAACAAACAAAGGGGTTAAAAGGGTTCAAAGTTTTATCTTAACTTTTTAATATACTTAAGGTTAGTTACTCATTCATTTATTTATTTAAAAGAATGGAAACTAGAAAACGCAGGTTCTAATTACACAGTCGACTGCAATTCATCTTTGCAGGATTTGAAACAACTTTGAAATGCATTTGTTTTAAGAATATGAGTGAAATTTTGCAAATGTTTTTTTATTTTCCAGACACCATATTCTGTCAACATTTTGATGGCTGGACATGATAATGATAATGATAATGGTTGCGAGCTTTATTTCATAGATTACCTGGCAACTATGTGTAAACAGCCATTTGCTGCACATGGATATGGATCTTTCTTTGCTCTTAGTATTATGGATCGATATTACAGACCAGGTAACAATTATTTTTGGTTTCCTGATATAGAGCTTTCCCTGAACTATTTCCCGAAATTTATTAAGAGTTTCAATTTTTATAGTTTATAGTTATATCTGTTGTATAGATATGTGGTGCATAATTTATAAATGTCCGGGGCACCTCATTAGTTTTTGTACACCCATTTTTTTAAATGCAAAATCCCAGTCCCTTTAAAAAATTGTGATTAATTAAAACTGATCTTTTGCAAGTTTGTGATTAACAAAACATTCTTTTAAAAATAAAATATGATCAACAAATCTAGCTTTTCACAAAATTATCAGCATAGAATCAAGCAAATCTGAAATCAAAATATCATACTTGCCAACCATTGAAGAAACTAGTATGTTGTATCCATCACGAAAATTTCTTCTATATCTTTCTTATGATTCTTTTCCTTCCCCATGCTTGACAAGGAAGCAATATTCCCAACAAAAACAAAATTACACACGCCAAAACTTGACGACCATCCCAATTCCCGATTTATCTCAAAAGCAAAGCAGGGAATGAAAATTATTTTTAAAACGTTGCTTAAAATAATTACAAACATTTATTTGTTAACAAACACAAGATGGCACCAGTTAAAAAGTTTAAATCATTGCAATTTTCTGATCATTTTGCTCCAATTAAAACACCCGAAATACGCAGATGACAGTCTATTATGATTTATCTTTCTTATTGTTGCATTTATAAAGCTATTTTTATTCACACACACAAAAAAAATCAGTCCCCCATGGAGCGATTGGTGCCAAAATTAAACCAACGCCTGTTTACATATGGATTTACATTTATTCCAAATTTCATCCAGAACATTGCATTACTTCTTGAGATATGGCACTCACAATGGAAAAAAAAAGAACGTTCGATTGCGCCGCCCCCTTTTCTGCTGTTGAATCCAAAATAGAATCAGCTCTTATACCCTCTAAGGGCTACTTGTGAGTACACTTTTGTTTGATTCCGTTCATTATCATGAGATACAGGAATCATAATAGGCAACGTAATTCTATTATCTGTGCAGATACTTCGATTTGTAATGGCACACAGATTCACTTAAAGAAAAAAGGTTGCCATGGTAACAATTATAGATGAAAACACAGCACTGGAATTCCTCAATACTTTATATTTGGAATTTTGACTCACTGAAAATGTCAACCTATTTCTTCTGTTCCATCCTTGATTAAGTTAGATGCAATAAAGTTATTTTAAGTATCTAACAGCTGGTTTACTGCAAAAAAAAATAATAATAATGCATTTTGTAGCTGTTATTTTGCCTTGTGCAAATCGTAATTTAAAAAATAAAACATAACTTCCTCCAGGCCTCCTGCAATCTGTAGGGCCTTTTCTCAGTGGCCAACAGTATATATTAGCAATGTTAATAAGTCTTAGTTCTCTAGTTTTTCATGTATTTTCTTCAATTTCTTAGGACGTTAAGCCCCTTAAGGACGTGCCCCCCCAGCATTGCGGGTCTGTACCCCCCCCCCCCCAGCATTGCGGTCTGAGGGGGGGTACAGACGCACCTTAAGCAGCTGGCATCAGCACCAGCTCCTATCAGCGTCTATCATTACACTAGCCTTTTATTACTATTTTGAAGTTACATCTTGAGCTATTGCAATCATGCTTTATGCATTGTGAAATAAAGCTAATTCATACCTTCACTAGAAACGAATTGTGTAGAAACAAACGAATATATATCGTATATATTGATATGTATCCAATATTTTCCACCAACACAAATTAAAAGTCTTCAAAATAGTAAATATGTCCTCAAATCACTCTTTATTTCCTTATATTGTTATTACATTATGTAGACTTAAAAGTAAGGTTTCTTCTACTATTTATATATATATATATTATATCTAATATTTCATTTAATTTTTATCAATTTTATTGGTGTTAATTTAGCATTAACTGTTTTACTCATTTTTCTTTTGTTAGCTACGTTTACAGTTATATGACTTGGAAGCAAAAAATATGCATTAGTCGGTGCAGAGTCATAAGACATTTTCTTTTTTTCTGACCAATGTTTAATATTTAATTAGGCACTTTCAATGTGAATTAAAACTGTTACATTACTAATAATTTTGTGAATATAAATAAAATAGGAATATTATACTACTTTGTTACATTAATCACGTATTAATACATTATAAAAATATAGTACTTAACTTTTTGGTTATTTTTAATAATGAATAAACAATGATAATATGATTAATTTCATTTTTACATTGAAAATACTGTAGTTGAAAAAATAAATATCGGATATATGTCATGACATGATATATCGGCGAACTCTGGATACAGCGCCACAATTAACGACAAAACCTATATATATATATATATATATATATATATATATATATATATATATATATATAAAACCTTCTATAGCTCAACCCCTGTTTGAGCTATTGACATCAAAATTGAATCAGCCGCTGTACCTTTTAGAGGCAACATATGGACCAAATTTTGTTTGATTCCGCCAGTTACTTTTTGGGGAATAACAGGCACGCATAACTCAAGAAACGTCCCATTGCTCCACCCCCCTTGGAGGAATTCGCGCAAAAAACCAATGGGCACAAGTTCACATAGGGGCACATACGTGTACCAAATTTCGTTTGATTTCATAAGATAGTTTTTACTGTAGATCAGCGACAAAAAACTGGTCTCACACACACAGACAGACATGTTCCAAAAATGGTTAAAATGGATTCGGCACACCTCAAAACGTTCAAATGCGTTGAAAATCGAAAAGTTGCACAAAATTAGATATAGAAGAAAGTAAAGAAACAGAAGATTCCACTAGAGGTATGTAGGTGATTCAACAGTGACATATTTCACAACCTTAATCTTCAATTATGCCTTTAAATAACATAAATACTGAATTTAAAGTTAAATGGGGATTTTTTGCAGATGCGAGCTAATTGATAGCAGCAAGAAAACGCAGTTCCTTCGTACTGCGAAGGAAAAACCAAAAAATGAGTGAATTTGCTTTAAGTTTCGTACATTCCATAGGCTCTACCAAAAAAGTCACTCTACAAGAATTTAATTACTAACATCCAAAAAAAGAATCAATATTTTATGGAAATAAAATATAATGTAGGTATAGGGTAGCACATGTTTAAATAACTTCAAACTTTTAGAATAATAGAAATATTTTCTAGATGCAAAGGGATTGAAATCTGCTGCAATTTTTGACAAAGCACGTGTTTTGCTGAACATGCAATGTGGATAACTTCCAAAAATAAATTTTTACTAAATGAATTATTAATTGGAAAAATTCTTTCCCCCTTACATTGGTAGATGACTAGAAAAGGAAGCCATCTATTGAAGTGAAACTTTTTGATGACTGATGGAAAAAACGGGAGAAAATGGTAAAACAAGGGAAATTGGGAGATGGACGCAAAAAACGGGAGTCTGCTGTTAAAAATAGTAGAGTTGGCAAGTATGAAATAATATCGTTTCTGCCTAATTTACCTTGCTGAATAATGAACACACAGATTATATGACAACATAAGCAGAAGAATGCAACTTTTCACTTGAGGCGGCAATTCAACTATTGAAATTTATAGCTTATTCCCAGCTATTTATGATAAATATCAAGAAAAAGTTCAATTTAAGCATGAAAAATGTTCCTACCTGTCAGAATGATCAAGAAATCTAGAAACTATATTTGACGATAATAACTTAATTGAACAGACCACACAGAACATGCACACACAAGAACAGAATCAGAAGAATCATTCATTAGAAAACGCAACTTTTGAATGCAAATATTTTTCGATTTCAAAACCTTTTGTTTTTTTTTTTAAATTCTTACATGAAAGTATTACCTACTAGAAGCAGTGGCGGATACAAGGGGAGGGTCCTGGGGGGTCATGACTCCCACCCTAAACCGCCGACAATAGTATCCGTCCTCATTGTGTTCCAACTCTGAATGAATAAAATGTAAACGATTTCTGTTACCTTTCCATTTTATTAATTATTTTTAAAAGTAAAAAATTTAAATATTACTTCTCTCAATTGCTTATGAAATTAATTAGAAACGTTTATGCTCTATTAAGTGCCTTATTCCTATCCGATTTGGTGCTTTTAATGCCGCCCAAGCAGTTTCAAAATTCTATTTAACCCAAAACCGTAGGTTTGGTCACGGAACTGCGGGGGGGGGGGGGGGGGGGGTCATTATCCGGCCTGCGGCATGACTCCTCCTAAAATGGTTGCCTGTATCCGCCCCTGACTAGAAGTAACCATAAACAATGGCCCTAAGTTCCAATTATTTTACTCATAAATAGATCTATAAAAATTCCTTGTTCACGGAAAAAAAAATAATATTTAAAAATTGAAGCCAATTTAATATCAAAGTTGTAATTTTGATAATTGTGCAAACAATCGACTATTTTAATTATTAGTGGGAATATAATATTTGCTCTCTTAATTAAAGTTCGGCTTAATTAGTAGTTTCAAATGTAGGTTAAAAAATAGTATTTAGCAAATTTGAGGATATACTGGTAATTTTTGATTTTGGTAGAGTGCCTGTTATTGATGTATTTCCCCTCTATCATTTATTTTCACCTCAGAAATAATGACATTGATAAGGTCTGTCACAGAGGTGAGGAATTTTCCATTAATCTAGGTCCAATAAATACATTTTTCAAGAAATTTTTTTTTCTTTGTTGCTACAATCTGCACAGATTAAACATGTGAAAACATGTTCATTTCTTTTTTTACATTAATTTACATCCCTGAAATTCAAGTTCACGAAGGTGAGAAGTCAGAATAACCAATCTAAGTATTTAAAGCAAAATCTATCTTCTTGATTATCAACAAAAATCTCACAACTTCAACTATGGCTAAAAATTAAAAAAAAAGGGGCTCCCTTGTATCATGGAAAATAAAATTTGATCT
The DNA here is from genome assembly GCF_026930045.1 of Uloborus diversus. Classification (NCBI taxonomy): domain Eukaryota; kingdom Metazoa; phylum Arthropoda; class Arachnida; order Araneae; family Uloboridae; genus Uloborus; species Uloborus diversus. Next base: position 156,150,937 of record NC_072732.1, on the reverse strand, counting down.
CATTACTGCCATGTATTAATGAGAAACGTCATTTTGTGTTTAGGTAACGGAGGTGATAATTTATTGTGTGACATGACTCTGTGTCCTAGCAAAACAAACTAAAACACAATATTAAATTAAATATACTTAAACAATTAGTATTTGAGACACTTGTGAAAGGAATGATAAATAAGTATATACTTTTAGTTAAACAAGATATTAAGCAACAAAAACAGTGTGACATGCCACGAAGGTGAGAATTCATATTGTGAACCAAAAATATACTAAAATAAAAATTATTATAAAAAAATTGTTGGCAGGTTCAAATAGATATATTTTTGATGAAATTAAAAAACACTGTTAAATGAATTGTTCCTTGAAGTTCTTACTATAAAAGCCATGTGGCAGAAAAGTTAAATTTTTTGAAGAATGACCCGGAAGTAATCGCCAGCTTGTCAAAGCTGCAAGAGTGTTTTCGCACTCTTCTCAGTGACGGTTACACTTAAGTTTCAACAATTTACAATGAAGGATAATCAAAAAAAAATTTTTTTTTTTGGTTTTTTTCAATTAGTTGCCGGTTCCTCTAAATGAATAGTAGACTAAACTTCTGATGGGGTAAATGACAGCTGGAGTGTACCTTTTATGTAAAAAAATTTACTTATTTTTCAAAATTCGTAAAAATGTGAATTTTTAAAACATCCCTATACTTCTGGCCAGTTGAGTGTATGTGTTCCAACTTATTAACATAACTAGAAAGTCACCCGTCAGGATATGACAGGTGAAAATTGCTTCTACTCTTATACATTTGAACGAAGCCATTGCCTGTTTGTTGATATTTTGATAGTTGAAATTGTAACCCTAACTCCAGTGGATTAACCCTAAATTCCAGTAGGTGGGTTCATTGTTGACTACTTTTTCGTTTCTTCACTCCCCTGAAATGACAGTTTTACCAGTAAAACAGTTAAGTTACCGGATGGAGTTCAGCATTCATTCAGCGAGTTTCATTGTTGAAACTCGCAGGTTACTCGATTATCAGCTATTGTATATGAGGATTAAAATTGTAGCTAAGGTGACATATATGTCCCTCAAGGCTAATGAAACTAATATAAATTGTATTAGTGGATGTTTTTTTTTTCTTGAATAAATTAACACTTGATAAAGCTTTTGTCATTTGCATGCTATTTTACAAGGACCCTTTTAGAATTTCGAGATGTTATTAAATTTATTTGTTAAATTAGTGTATTTTGAACAAAGAATGCTTGATAAAGCCATAGTTTCCTCAAATAATGTTGTTTAAAATCTCCAGTGTTCTTCCTTGAAACTTGGACCCAATATCCTGACTTTTTTTTCCCATAACAGGGTTCGTACGCTCCGGGAATTCCGGGAAAACCGGGAATTGTCAGGGAAAATGACACTGTCAAAAATGTCAGGGAAATGTCAGGGAGTTTTCAAATTTTGTCCTCCAAAAATTTTTTTTCCATTTTTTCCCAAGGAATTAAGTACCATGAGATCTAGTCTTCGTTTTTATTGTGATTTCACGAAAAATGTTGTAAATTTTTATCTAAACCGACGCTGGCACTTAAAAACTGCGATCGAAAAATGAACGTTCTTTTTTTCACAACGAAACATGCGCCAAAAGAGCGAAGATTTTCTTGCATGGATTCAGTGAGGGGAACGCATTTTTTTCTACTGCCTAAAGTTTTAAATGGGTTGCCACAACATTCTATTCGGTTCAGGGTTCGTACGCTCCGGGAAAATTTGGAATTATCATGGAAAATGACATAGTCAAAAATGTCAGGGAATTTTCCAAATGTGTCCCCAAAATTTTTCTTTTCCCCATTTTTTCCCAGGGAATTTGGTTTTATGAGATCTAATCTTCATTTTTATCGATGTATGTAAAAAAAATTGTAACAATTTTAAAGCAATGAAAAAAGTGGCGATCCAAAAAATCTTCAGCAGCCGCCATTTTTGGCTCTCAGTAGTTCCGAAGGAAAAAAAAATCAGGTGAACAGCAATTATGCACAAACTTAAAAGGAGAGAAGACAATTTACTGCTTCGGAAGCACAATCTGTAGATGGGAGGGTCGATCGGGGAAAATCGTTTTTTTTTTTTTTTTTTTTTTTTTTTTTTTTTTTGATCGGAAAATCATTTTAGCTACGTGTGAAACGTAGTCGCCATCTTTGGTCATTCACAAGATGGAAGTAAATACGATCCTAAAAGGCCTAAGTTTCTAAAAACAAAGCAGAATTGGATGTTTTCTTTAATTGAAAACTGATGAAAATAACAAAAAATGGTCTGCAAATTGTTTTTCTGTTATTATTTAAAATAGTTTTCTTGAGAAATGAAAATTTTTGTTCTTAAAACTTAAACTTATCCTCACTGCCTCGGACGCAAATGTGATAAAAACTTTTCAATGAATTGTAGTTTCATGAAGATTTATTATTTTTTAATTTTCTTCATGCGACAAATTAAAAAAGTTATTTCTTACTATTTTTGGGCATAGCCGCCATATTTGGTCATTCCCAAGATGGAAGTACACAAGATTTTTTAAGCGCCTAAGTTCCGAAAACGGCATTGGATGTTAATTGCAATGCAAATTATTGAAAACAACACAAATTGTGCTTTTTTTTCCGGATAATTTGTAATTATTTTCTGGAAAAATGCAAAATTTAATCTTCAAAACTTTTTTTTGTTTTAATTGATTTCGACTCTTATGTGCTAAATACTGACTATTTTGCTTTTATTGTAGTTTTATAAGGATTATTAATTATTTATTACTACTTTTATACTACAAATCCAAAAATCTATTTATTATTTTAAAATTTTCACTTTGTCGCCATATTTGATCGTTTGCACAATGGAAGTAGACTTAAACTTCCAGAAACAGAATTGGATGTTTATATCTATGTGTAATATTGAAAATAACATTAAATGTGCAAAAATTTATGAATTTTTAAAAAGTAACTATTACTTTCTGGAAAAGAAAATTTGAAATTTTAATGTAAGCGTCCTTTAATATGTGGAAAAAAAAAAAAGATTATTGGCATTGGCCTATGATTGGCGGATGTTGATTTTTGTTACTATGCATTACATGGTATGCCGATTGATGCAACAAGTTGATCATATTTATACTGAAATTTAGCTTTGCATTTTGCTCAATATGTTTTGTGTAACCTACTTATAAGAAATTAAAAAGTATTGTAAACCAAAAGCGGATGCTAAAAGGTTGCTGCAGGACTACAGCAAAACGCTATAATATTACGCGTGACATCAAAAAAAAGCTAAAATAAGTTGAAAGTACTCTGTTTTCAACAAATAGTAAACAAATTAAAACAATTTTGAATAAAATGTTTTAAAAAAACTTAAAATTTTGACAGAGAAAACAAAGAAAAAAAAAATCCAAGATTTTTTTTTTTAATCTAAGGGGAGAAATTTGTTCTTCTGCATTCCTACTTTAAACAATTTTAATTATTTTGAAAATATTACTATTTAAACTTAAATTTTGAATGAAGAGAGTAACCTGGAATTTTCTAAAAAATAACCTGGAAAACCTGGAAAAGTCAGGGAACTTTTTTTAACCAAAAGTGTATGAACCCTGCATAAGGTTAGAGCAAGTCTGATACAACATCTACACTTTTTTTGTTATCTAAAGCCAAGGTTACCTTATCATAGAAAGGCAATAAATCAGTAGCACACAATTTACCTTTCCTGAAACCATGCTACAGGGCCGGATTTAAGGGAGGGCAGGCGGGGACTAATGCCCCGGGGCCCCCACAATAAAATTTTTACAAAATATCCTAACTTTCACGGGTCGGATTCATACATATATATCAAAATATTAAAATATATATCAAAGTATCAGATATTATTGAAAATATGATGATCTTTTCGAACCCTGATTAGGGGCCTCCACTCCTTCGTTGCCCCGGTGCCTCCACACTTCCAAATCCGGCCCTGCCATGCTGTAAACTAGTCAACAGACTATTCGCCTCTAAGAAATTCATAATCTTGATTTTGCAAAGTTTCAAAAACCTTACACACCACCATGGGCGCCCATATGCAAAACTTTAAGGGAGGGCTCAGAAATTTTAACCATGGTTTAGCAGGATATTTCCTCCATGGAGGTAGATTTCAGGACAGATTAGAGTCATTAAAATTTGATATATTTAATTATTTATTCATTAATGGCTGGAGAAGAAATATTTTCATATTTTTGCAAAAAAAAGTACTAAAAGCAAGGAAGTTCTACTTTCCAAGGGGGGACCCGAGCCCCCCCTTGCCCCCCTATATGGGCGCCCTTGCACCCCACTGAAGTTAGATTTACGGGTCTATAATTCCTGCATGCAATTGGGCTATTCAGCACGTCTGTTTCAACGTGAAAACCATTTTGCATGTTGACCTATTTTTAGTTTATGAGTTTCAATAGCCGCATTGATGTGGACACTTTTTATGGTACAATCATTGAGCAACCTCTTTTTATATGTAAACGGGGAATTTTTCAACCGTTTTGTTTTTTCGGAGCCAGAGCAGGGATTTGCAAGGTACAAAAGTGTTTTGAATACCGCTATTTTGCACATATGTAGGGTAAAGGAAAGTACATGTAAACATTAATTTTTTTTTTTCATTTTTTTTTAAATTTTTCAACAAATATTATAAATTTCGCAGAGCAAAATTGTCCCCAGGATTGACTTGTCTTTTCTTTTCTTTGTGTCATGGAATTTTTTGAGATGGAAAAAATATATATATTTCTTTACTTAATGTTATTTTTTAAAACATCTCATATTGTTCACATGTGCCATTGCAGGATGCATATGTGTATAACCCTGGGAAAAAAGGTGACAACAACCGCTTGTTTCTAACACTGCTCTTGAGGGTTCTTAACATTCTTGTGCTTTGACAGTATACTATTGCGAACATTTTTCTTTTTTTAATGCTTTTCTAGTGTATTATTATTGTTATTTTTTTTTTTAACATTTGTAATAGTTTATTTCTATGATTTTGTTTTGTTTTCTACTAGATATGAGTAAAGAAGAAGGAATTGACTTAATCCAGAAGTGCCTGAAGGAGATAGGCAATCGTTTTCTTGTAAGCTTACCTAGCTTTAAAGTGAAAATAGTTGATAAAGAAGGAATACACAATTTACCAGATATGAGTACTGTTGGAAGTCCTATGGTTTTTAAATAAATGTTTACATTTTTGCAAGTCTATATTTTATGCATTCCTTTAATTGAAGTATACTTGTTTGCACCAACATTTTGTTCATTTGTTTACTTCATTGTGTTTGTGTACAGATTTTTACAATTAATATGAAACATTTGTATTTCAACTTGTTTAAAAAGAACTAAATTTGAAAGAGTCTGATGCATTTGAAGCATTTATTCAGTTTTTGATGTATGTTTCAATGATTTACTCTATTCCTTTTTTCCCTAAGAAAAATGGTTGAGGTGCAATTTGAATAAGTACATCAACTTTGAATAAAAAAAATTCAGTTCAAGTATATTTCGACTTGTGCATAACTGCTTGTTGTTTATTCAGTTTTAAGGATGTTACTGCTATTTTATTATGCTTATAAAGTTGAAATTTTGACGTTAAAATTATTATGTTAATATAAAGACTAAATAAAATACAATCGATTCTGGTGAATTAGGGCCACGTTGGGTCCTATTTGGTCCTAATTACCGGTTGGTCCGATTAAGCAAACAGGACCCGTGTAGCTTAACTGGACATGCTATAAACAAAATATTTAAGTACCCTTCTGATTATTGTGAGCCCCATATGCATAGTGAGCATACAAAGATGAAAAATTGCTGTTTCCGAAATTTTGTTCATTAAAAAATACATTAAAATGAAGCGAACCATCTTTTTACACAGGTTCAATAACGTGTGCAGACTGATGCGATTTTAGTTATTCGCTCCAGTCAGTATCAATTCAATAGCCAGAAAAAGCTAAAAGTATGAGATTAAAAAAAATGTGCTACAAAGAATTAATCAGTTATAAAAAAACTCCAATGAAACGTAAATTACGTATTTTACAATTAATTTTTTTTTTTCTTTCTTGAACAAATTTTCATATTATTGAATGTGCTAACTGAACTGAAGAAATTTGCTGTTGAAACAGTGCTGCCATGAAATGGAAATTTCGCTAACCATTTTTTTTTTCCTGTAAATATTGCTTGATCTTATTGAAAGTTACAAGGAACCATTATTAATTTTTATTGCACTAACTACTAAGTTTGTTGACTCACTTCAAGCGGACAATTTATAATTTTTTTCCAATTTATTGTCATGTTCCTTCCAATTAAACAGATTTTTGGTCCCAATAAGTGAATAATATTAGGCTTGTGTATTGGGATTTGTTTTGGTTCTTCAAGATTTGGTCAAAATATGAAGCTGGTCCGATTAACTGGTAGTCCTATTAAGCAGATTCCACTGTATAACTAAACTTTTGTCAAGAAAAACTTAACTTTCAAATAGCCTGACATTCTGCTCAGTACCATAACAATATTTTTCTCAAAATAAAGGAATAAAAAACTGATTGGGTAGATATGTTCTTATCCATATCAACTTAAAATGGGTATTGGAGAATCTTCTAAAATTTCTTTCTTTTTCAGTCTTTAATATTCTTTCTCAATATGCCTGGGCATTAAATTCAAAGCATGTTAAACAAAAATTTGATAAGTATCCTAGAATATTAGAACTTGATGTTTGTGCTACAAAAAAATAACTAAGACACCTATTTCTTAAATTTACCTTCTCTAATCCACTAAGACACTACCCAAAAAATACTTTAAGGAGGAGGGTGGGGTCATTCATTGGAAGTTCAAACATGGTACGACATAATCGGGAAAACACTGGATTGGTGCATTAGCAACCCAACTAAAGGCCTTTGATAGTTTCAACAATTTCTTTGCACTTTTGGGCCACCAGAGAAGATTTAAAAAGACCCAACTATTTCTAAAAGCTGTTGGGCTATCCAGGAATAGTTTTAATATATGAATTATTGTTTCGGTAAACCAGCTATATTTTTTGTACTGTAAAAGCGGGGGTAATTAAAGATTTCTAGATGTTTCCATTACTTTACTACCCCTAACATAATATTTTACGGCAAAATTTTAGAATTTTCAATGAAAACTGATAATTACTAGTGTTCTGGTTATTTTTTTAGTTCTCTTTTCTGCCTCCTTGAGCAAAGAATCAGTACGAGGGCGTAGCTAGGGGGGTTGGGGACCCCCCCCCCCCCCGAAACATTAGCCTCAAAAAAAAAAAAGAGAAAAAGAAGAGGGAAGAGAAAGAAAAAAAAATCAAAACTACTTTTTTCTGAATGACAAAGGTCAAAAATTCACTTTGTTCCCCCCCCCCCCCAATGCCATTGAAAATCTGCTCCATGTGTGACCCTCAAGCATACAGACGCCTCCCTCTACTGAGACAATTTTTTTGATAATTGAGTGAAATTTGACACTTTGCTTTAGAAATGAGATTGATTTGTTAAATCCACGTATATGCAGGCTTTCTTTGTCATCGATTCTGCAAATTGTTAAATATGTTTAATTTTATGAGCCGCGCAGTGGGAATATTGCATACAGTCGAATCTGTATATTTTGAATTTCACATTAAAGAAAAAAATCGAGATAAAGAGGTTTTGAAATACGTGGACTTTAAGAAACTTTTTATAGAAATTTGAAATATGATGGTGAAAATTTGAAATCGATACTAAAGACAATATAGGCTCTTGATTAAAATTCCTCTTTATTAGTTTTGTTAGGTATTTATTCTATTATTACATTGTTAAGTGCTTTATTGAGAGTTTAAGGAATCATTTTGACAGTAAAAGAAACTTTAAGCATACTTTTTTCAAGAAAAAGTCTTTCATTGCTTTTTGGTCTCTGATTTTTTTTTTTTTTTTTTTTGGATTCATTATTTATCCTTTTGAGGTTAGCAATTGCTGCAAATCTAACTTGGCCAGTATTCTATGATTTTCCTTTTTTCATCACTTGAAAAAAACTTATACTTTTTTTCACTCTTATCATTTCGGTTTTCTAAGGAATCACAATTTTAAGAAACAGAGCAACCAAAGAACAGTACTAATCCAAATCACAGAGCAAAATGGCTTTTAACTTGAATGACCTTAAACCATGAACTTGAAATGTTCATCTTGCATGTCAAACCTGTGAATTTCACCCCTTTACTCTTCTTCCAAGAAAGTGCGCGAAAGGACTGTCCTTTGGTTAATCTTCCTGGAAAGCCTATTCGCGGAACGCATTTTTACCTTTTTTCCACTGCCTCCTCAGCTCTTGAAGACAATTCCTCTGTTTCTGAGTCAAAGAAAATGTTTTTGTTTGCTGCTTTAAAGATCACTGGACCTCGATTCCGAAAATGATAGCATAACCGGAATTCGAGACGATTGAGGTTTTTGTTGGTCTGGTCTCGTGTGTGTCATAGGTCATAGTCAAAACGAACTTTGCATTGCAATCACATTGATTTTTCAGCCAGTATTTACTGCGTATTCTTTTGGAAATGTACAATCTGTTTAAAATAGTACATTCTAAGTGAAAGTTGTTGTATAATCAAGCGAGCAAAACCGATAACAAGTTTTTTTAAACCCAAAGAAAAAAAATTAAAATGACGAAAAGGATTGCTCTAAAAAGAGAAAGTAAACGTCGTCTGAAGAAAACGAAGTACAGTCTGCAAAGCAGCATTAGTCCCATCGGACCCTTCTGAAGGTAATTTTATTTTAATTCAAAAGAAAAACTGCATTGCATTACATGAATAAAATGTTTAAAAACGAAGTGAATCTAGATTATTTCTATTAGCTTGGGTCGGATTAAAAAGTAGAAAATAAAAAAAGACTTCTGTTTATAATACCCGAAAATTGATGTTGCTCTCTCAAATAGATATTTATGTAAATTCTAAAGCAGCTAATAAAATTAAAAATAAAGACTTGAGAGGAGAACAGATGGTATGCATTTGAGCAAATAACTTTCTACCGCCTATATTTCTTCCCTAACTTTTTTTATTCAAATTTTATGAACTGCTTTAGAATTAGCATAAATGTAAATACATAAAAAGCAACATATAAATATAACGATATGAAAAGCAATTTCATTTTTTGCGGGATATAATTCAAGAAGTCTTTTTTTTATTTCATACTTTTAGTGCAAACCAAGTTAGTAAAAATAGTCTTTATAGTCTGACCACCGATGAGATTGAAAGTCAAACATCCAGTTTACAGGCGGAAATGGGAAGTATCTATTAGCTTTCAGGGATGTCAGCTTTTGTAGATGTGTGTTATTCTCTAAATTAAGCAGTCACAATGAAATGTACGGAACACGCTCATCAGATATTTGATTTCCACCTGATTTGGATAGACTGGTTTTGACAAGAATGTTGCTAGAAAATTTCACTTTGAATTAAATGGAGGGAAAAGAAAAAAAAATTGAATTTTCCATAACATTAAAAAAATAAAAAATTCTTTGCTTTAGTTTGACACAAGTATCGCAATTTGGGCACCCCATTCCAAAGTATGTAAGATTCACCTCCCTCTTATATTTTTTAATACTAAAAAAATTTGCACACACACACACATATATATATATATATATATATAAAAGAAGACCCCCCCCCCCCCCCGAAAGTCGGGTCTAGCTATGCCTCTGCAGTAAAGCACTGTTTATACTTTTCTTGACTATATGTTGCTTATATTCATGTCATTGTTATGAAGTCCCAATTAATGTGTATGCCTTTTAATTCAAAAGTGCATTGTTCATACGTTGCAATTGCAATACATCTTTTGCATGTCTATTTTCCCTTACAAAAGTTTAAAAATCTTCTTGATCATTTTTCTCGACTGCTATAGGGGGGAGGGGTGAAATTTCTAAGGTATGGATGAAGTGACAGCACCTTTCTTTAAAGATATAATAAACTACATTCCCAAAACTTAAAGCTGTTTTTTGTTTCTTAGAAAACCAATAAAAAAAATTTCATGCACTCAATTAATTCACAAGGCGATAACACATGTTCTAAGGCAATCGGCCCGACAGATGACAATAAGATTTTTTGGCTAAATATCTGTATTTATACACAAACACACACACATATATGTATGTATATATCTCCGCATAATATAGGGGAAACTAGACAGGTTTGACCTCCTGTTTACTAATACTTTTTTCTATTTTTTCTTCTGAATTTAAAGACGAAACAAATTTTATTTTAGTCAAAATAAATTGCAACAAAAGATCAGTGTATTGGAAGATTTTTATCCTTGGCAGAAAGATCAAATTATGCAATATATGAAGGTCATCCAAGTACGCAAGGAAAGATAGTGAGACAAATGGTCAGATAGAGAGCGGGATTAAAAGTTTTCGTTCAAAAGATCAGACCGCTAATCTGTCGGAGTTTGCTTCATTCACTCACTGACTGATCGGCTGGATTACAGTAACGTGGTAGCTTGGCGACTTTGGCCACAAACAATAGAGTTTCAGGATTATTTGTTGTAATTTTAAAGCTACTGTTAATAAAATTTTTAGTATTTTTTGTTTATTTGGCGAAATATTTCAAATTGCAAAGAATAGTTTTTGGTTCTTGAGTGTTTAGTCATGTTAGTTGAAGAATGTTAATTTTACATCGGGAAGGGGGGGGGGGAGTGGTTTTTGCTTATTCAGAGAACTGTGAGTATGACTGAAGGAACAAATCATACAATTTATGATGAAGATCTTTCGAGTACTCAAGAAAAAGTTAATAAAACAACAGTTCAGTGGGCATTAGGTAAATCAAGTTGTAATAAATGTACGCATTCTGACACCAAGCAGCTTAAAACATTTCCTTTTTATTTTTTTCAAGAAAAAGGTTCAAACACTTGATAGTTTGTTCAAATTTTTCAACTTTTCAATTTACAAGGTTTGTACAGAACAACGTCTGTGGGGTCCTCTAGTATGTATGTATATATGTCCGCATAATATAGGGGAAACTAGACAGGTTTGAACCTCTGTTTACAAATACTTTTTTCTATTTTTTCTTCTGATAGAAAATTTCCAAATTGACATTTTTGGTTTCCTTGTGATGTCTGGCAATAACTTTTTAAATTATTTTTTATTTAAATAAAATATTAATTGTTTTATTAGTAATTTTCCAAAAGTGCCCAAACTGGGTCTAACTTCCCCACTTGAAGGAGGTTTGACCCACAGAAATTAAAAGTTGAAAAAATGATGCTTAAATAATTACATGTCTAACGGGGACCTGTTACGAGGTACTTGCAATAATAACTACAATTAAGAAAATACCATAAATTGTTAAACAAATTGAATTTAAATCAGTAAGTTTATGATTGCGATAAATGTCACAGTCAAATTTCATTTTCAAAGCAATTTTTTCTGTGACTCGACTGATCATTCGACGAGAGAGCTTAATGACATCTGTTTTGTAGCAGGAAAGCCCATGATGTTAATTGGGTATTTACTAGAGCGTTATGGGAACCTATTAGGTTTTGTAGTTTAGGTTATAAGAAGACTTATAAAATGTTCCCCCTCATTGGTGGGGAAAGTGTCTATTGATATTCATAAATGTAAAGAAAAAGTTGCACTGATTTACTCGAGTGTGTCAGATATTGATAGTTTTGATGTTCCAACTTGTCTATGAACAGAACAGGGTTTGTACACTCTTTCAAAACTCTTTCATTTAGGAAATTTTTTTGAAGGGCCCTTCTAACTCATTCATTTTGGTTTTAACTTCTTCTTTTTTAGAGATCAAGATTACATAATCTTCCTCTATGACAGTAATTTAAAATATTACGATCAAAAACTTAACTTTGTCACAAGGGCAAAGGTATAAGCACAATTTTATTGTAGTAATTTGGTTTATATTTATTTTTTCATAAAGATGTGATTTACAAATTGGTTATCGAAGTCATAAAAGTTGAATGTGAAATCATTATTAGTATCAGATGTCTAAAACATTTCATAAGTGAAATAAAACATGCTTAAATGGTTCCTGGCTATTTTTGCAAGTTTTATGATTATGGCTTTTCCCTCCACCACACTCTGAGCAACAAAAGTCAGTTTGGCTAATTATTTTTAAGTATTTAAAGGTACATAAGTATATGTACTATATTAAATGATTGCGTTAAAAAAGAATTGTTTAGTAAATCACAGTTTTGACATTCTAAAAAGAGCCATCCACAACTACATGTCATGCCTTGAGGGGGAGACAAAAAATGGCATCACACATTTATTGAAACAATATGTTTATGAAAAATGACATGTGACAAGGGAAAAAGTAAGGTGAAGTGTGACAAAAGGGGTCAAATATGTTGAAAAAAAGTGTGGCAGCATTTAAGAATACTTCAAAAGAACTCCTTCAAAATCTCATTTTACTCCTTCAAATCTCCTCCAAAGCTCCTTCATTTTATTTCTGAAATTGAGTACCAACCCTGCAGAAGGTATGTTAGTCCACCGATTTTTGCCTGGTAGGGTGTGGCTATCTCAAGGGGTAGAAAATAGAGGGGGTGTTAATTGAAACTTTAAAATGCCATCATTCAAAAGACACCTTTTGGAAGTGGAGCAAGCCAGTACCAATGGAACAGGGGGTCATGGCACACTAACGAGGTACGGGGAGATATACCGTATCTCACGGTGAGCAAGACCCACACATTAAGGGGTAAACTCCCAGCTGGGCTGACGCCCAGCACGGGGACCTTCCCCGACGCAATAAGTACCAAGCCCGTCCGTAGCATGATACGACTATCGACCGCCGCACTCAGCCGTGCGGGGGGCCCGCTACGCGGACCCCCCGGGCGGTGGAACCTAAGGCCTACGGCTAAGAGGTGGGGTGCGTGCGGAGAAAAGTACCAATGGAACGAATTACCTGTTTTAACGAAATAAATTTTCAGTCTGAATTTAATTGGCAATACAGTGCTTTAATTCCGTTACAACGAAATTCCAGTTACAATGAGCAAAATTTATGGTCCCTTGAAGTTCGTTGTAATGAGATTTCACTGTACTATAGCACGTCAGATTTCTATACAAAAGGTTCAGCTTGATGTTCCGGTCATGGTAGCCTAACATCTGACGATTATTTAGAAAGGTATTAATTATCTGACCGCTGGGGAAAAAATCTCGCAAGTCACACCTACTAACCAAGTATTCAATTTCAGCTGTCTATCCACCCGCCACCTCTCTATGGTTAAGCTTTAACAGGAACGTAGCTTTGTGATCAGCTGTAATCGCTTACTGTGCATGTGCACTCTCTAATTTCCATTCTAGGTTTAATATAACATTTTGAATTTTTTCTGCTTTAACTTTTTCCAAACAGTTGCTACCAAATTCTGTTCTAGGAGTTTCGAGCAACGACAAGGAAAACCTACATCTTCTGACAAATAACCAAAAATACCTTTCTTCAACCCACCCAACATCAACAGGTAGTGGGAGTTCACAACAGACGGGTGGGTTGAGGATGAGTTAATGTAGTCTTTCCATATGGGGGAGTATCAAAGCTGGTTCACGAAGTATCTGCTGGTAATTCAAATGCAGCAGGTAGTTTGATTTGCTAGACATCTACAATTGTGGACTTTTGAGGCTAGGATTTTTTCTTTTTCCAGTTACAAAAAATTATTTTTTCAGACTTTTTTTCTTGAAAATGCTTAAAACAATAAGTGAAACATACAGGGGTGCTCCAAACTTATATTTTTGGATGCAGAGGAATTCTCAATTACTGAATGTGTCTCCCAATTTTCCTAAGTGATGAAGTATTACGAGTGTTACCTTACCTACATCCAATGAGAAGTGACATTAGGCTTCATAAAATTTTTTTTAAAAAAATCAGTATTGCAATACTTTCTCTCTCTGTCTGAGTTTGCCAAATCTTTGTACAGTCGAGCCCGCTTAATGGAAGATCGGATAATAGAATATCCCGCTTAATGTAATTAAATTCCAATGTACTACACTGTTGATATGTGTTATTTTTATCCCGGATAATGGAATATCCTGCTTATTAGAATAATTTTTCCTGGCACATTGCCTATTTTATTAAGCGGGTTCGACTGTACTTAATTCAGCCAAATAAGTAAGATTTTTGGGAGATCACAGTGTCCTCCTATCAGAGTGCCTGATGGAAACCTAGTTTTATGAATACTGTGCTTTCTTGATTTTTACAGTAAATTCCTCTTCAAATGCCCCCCCCCCCCCCTTACGGCCAAATTTTTGTGGCACAGAGTTTTTAGCCCATAGACTTAATGTTAAAAACAACCTTAGCATCAGCCTTCCAGCCCTTCTGAAGGTCTGCTGAATGGATGCGTCTATCCCAATTTTTGAGGAAAATTTATTCACTTTCTGTTTTTAATCTACAGCCATTCCGTTCAAAGTCTTACTGACTGTTAATGAATTCCGATAGTTTTGGAGTAAAAAATATTGCTCATGCTTATTTTATTTGTTGGTCAGCAGTAGCGGCGCGAGAGCAAAAATAGATGTCGGTGATGCACAGTTTTGCGATGCCCTTTTAATCATAAAATATTTTCAGACAAATAATTGAATTCATGGAATTAATTTTTGTACTAACTATTGGCACTTGAATTCCTAATTCACTTAATTGCTTGGCAAGGGCGCCCATATTCAAAATTTTAAGGGGGGGTGGGGCTCAAAAATTTTCCCCGTGGTTTAGCAGAATATTTCCTCTGTGGAAACCGATTTCAGTACAGATTAGACGTATTAAAATTTGACATTTTAAATAACTTTTTCATTAATGGCTCAAAAAGAAATTTTTATACATTTTTGCAAAGAAAAATCCCCCTGTATGGGCGCCCTTGTTGCTTGGACAAAAACATTTCATGACCAGTAGCGCAATAAAAAAGAAGTATTTTTGTTGGTGGAGGGAAGGAGCGGCACATTGAAGGGAAAAAAAAATGACCTGATAGAAATGACCTGACCTGATAGAAAGCCCCGGAAAAATTTTGAAATTTGTAGTTTAAAAACTCCGTTTTAAGCTTTCTTTGCTGATGTTAGGGGAAAAGAGGTACTCGGTGGAAATTTCTAGAAATTGAAGCCTTAAAAACGCAATTATAGGCCATATTTATTGACTTTAGGGTCAGAGACTATCCCAGATT
Source organism: Uloborus diversus (assembly GCF_026930045.1). Lineage (NCBI taxonomy): Eukaryota > Metazoa > Arthropoda > Arachnida > Araneae > Uloboridae > Uloborus > Uloborus diversus. Next base: position 156,135,867 of record NC_072732.1, on the reverse strand, counting down.
AATTCTTAAAAAAAAAAAAAAAAAAAGTCAAAATCAATTCCCTACAAATTCTCGAAGTTGAAGTTTCAAAAACAGAATTTTTACAAGGAAGGGAGCTCTTCTCTCGAAAAATTTTGAAAATTATGGTCCTAAAAACTTTAGCAATATTTTATATTTAGGAGCCATTCTATTTGCCCGAATATTTTCTGAAATTCAAGCCTTCAAAATGCGATTGTAAGACCATATTTTTTAATATTAGGTTCGGTAATTTTTGAAACTCAAGCTACAAAAACGCAATTTTAAGCAATTTTCGATGTTGAGTATTTGGGGGCTTTATAAGCTGGAAATATCGCGAAATTAAAGACCTGGAAACGAAATTTCAGATGCTCGATAATACTTTCGGTGTTTGTGTGTATGGAGGGGGAGAGGGGAGTTCGGAAGAGCAGCATTTTGAATATTTTCTTATTTTTAGACGAACGTAGGAAACAATAGAAAAAAAAAGAGAAATAGGACGGGGGTGGGGGGAATAGAGTTGGCTGATCAATAGCTATTGAATATTTTTAATTCAGGCCCAACGGGCCCCGCATTTGCTAAGACAGGCTCTGTGCAGTCTCTTCCCTGTACGCACTATTTTGATTACTTTTGTGTCAGTTGTATTTAATAAGAGCTTCAATTGAAAACATGGAAATTTCTTAAAACTTCTGAGAATTTTGCGAGGCCGTCAGCAGTCGTCGCCGCCTAGCGCCGCCACTGTTGGTCAGTGGGTATGTGTAATCTGGGTTGCAAACAACACTGTCGAAGATCATTTTGATGAATCTCGAACAACGTGTTGAAATTCTGTGAAATACGAGTACGGAAAAGCGGCAAAAAAATTAATAGAGTACAATTTCGAATTATTTCCACCACGGAACAGCAATGGAGTGCTTATTGATAATTACAGTGCTGACTGAGAGGAAAGTCTTCTAGTTAACTGGTGTCAGTAAAAAGCATCATATAGGCCATAATGAAAGAAAGTAGTAGAATAACTAATGTTCAGTTTTTCACAAGTTGTTTGGAACACTATATCTAATAGTTAAGAGGATCATGACCCTTATGACCCTCCCCCTTCTATCCGCCCCTGGAAACAATGTGGTAGGGGCTGGCGGCAATCAAAACGACCAGGGAGCGGAGCCCCTTAGCTTTAGTTATGGTCCCACTTAATTCTTATAGGCCGTGACAATCGCTGAAACTCATGGCAACAAAGAGAGCGCTACAAGGAACTCCTCTTTCCCCATTACGTTGCTTTTGATTGGTGGATGCAGGGGTTCCGTTCAGCGTCTCTTGCGATCAAAATGGGATCCAATCAAAAATAAACAAACTTTGAAACGTTTCCATTGATTGGTGGATGCATGAGTGGATAGTAGTTGCATCGGTGTAGAAAAGTCAAATTGTCAAGGCCTGTCACGCGCAGCACCATCTAGTAGCGCCATGCTTTGATTAATCAATGAAACAATCATTCTTTTTATTTCGGAGTGGGAAGAGAAATTTACATTTGCTCAACGAGCTTTTTGTTTCCCTTCCAACTCGTAGCTAGCACTGCTGTGTGGGTAATAATTTTTGCAGGTCCTAAGTAGCGCCTAAAGTTGAAATAATTTTTCGAAATATAAGTACCCAAAATGGAGCTTTAGTTGACATTTTGGTCTCCTGGATCTGGAATTTGAAAATAGAATTTAGAAGAAAGGCTAACGTCTTTACTCGAAAACAAAGTGAAAATACATGCATATGTTATACATAAAAATCTATGTAGTATTATTTTTTTAAGGAAGGTAGCTAGCTGGGGGGGGTTAAAATAATAACGTCACCTCCTATGCTTTAGCATTAGCTGACGTCACTAGCTGTCACGTCGCGACTGAGCTCGTCAAACGTAAGCAAGAAGAAGAGAAGCCTAGAAAATATCTCTTATCCTTCTGAATAATGAAACTTTGCGTCGAATGTAATGAAATATAATGCTCGTTTGCGACACAAGTATATTGCGCGGGAATTTTACAGCTGTTAAGTTGTCAAACCTTTAAACAATTAAATGAATTGATTTTGAACTGTTGCTTTTTTTAAAAAATATGTTTAGTGCTAGTAAAGTAGAAAATCAAAGGAGTAGATCTAGTTTTCATAAAAACAGGCCTAGTTTACAACCCAATGTTCGAAATAAAGTAGGGCGTTCTTCTTCGGTGGATATTCGAAGTAGAGGAACTTATGTTCCTGCAGTAAAACGAACGTCTTCTGAAGAAAGAGGTAGACCTTCAAGTCGAAGTGTAAAGTATGTTTCAATTAATTAATTGTTTCTTACCTTTTTTCTGTAATACAGTTTACTTTTGTAGTCAGAAGTTATCGATGCAGTTTCGTTATTTTTTTTTTACTTTCTCTGGGCAGTGAACAGAACACAACTAAATAGCTAACTATTTACAAATTGAAGTGTAAATTGTGTGTGCTTTTTTATTTTTTTTAGTATAATTGGGTGCCCCCCCTCCCCCCCAACTTGCTGACGCTTAACCTTTGGTCCCAGAACTATTAAAAATTAGCACAAAAATAAAGAAGAGTATCTTATTTTTTGTAATTTGTATTGTCTTAAAAATGTGTTTAGATGGTCTTTGGTTGGGGTGGAAAATAGAGGTGTAGACTGGTATTTTTCTTTGGTAGCCAGTGGCTACCAACACCAAAAACTTTGGTAGCCACTTCAAATTTTTGGTAGCCAAACATATACCCACACATATATATATACAGAAAAGCACCGTTTATACATTTCTCTTTGGTACGTTTTTTGAATTGGTCCCTGCAGAATCCAATACATTTTATTGCATACCTATTGTACGTTTCTGCTTCACTGTACATATATTTTATATATCTATGTATTAAAAAAAATCTTAGCACAATAAAAATCAGTACCAGTGAAGATTGGTAAGTATTTTCCTTCTCTCATTGAAGAAATCTGAGAATGATTTGGATTGAAATAGGATGTCACTAATAATCAATGCCGCTTAAAATGCATACAGATCCATTCAAAAAAGAAAAGGAAAGGAGGTTACAAAGGAAGCATGGCTTCAAAAATAAATTCTTTTATAAAAATAGAACATAAAACAACTAATATAAGGTTGATTCGTCTAAATAACTTTCGTCTGTCAAAAATATTAAGATATGTATGAGATGCAAAAGGATTTAAAACTCAACCACGTGGTTATAGTTATCTGCGAAGTAAGATTGCAAAGAAAGCACGATTCCAAAAATAAATCAAGTCTTTAAAATAAATATAAAAATAAGCTAATTTAAGGCAGCCCGTGCCAAAATAGCTTCCGATTATCAAAAATATTAAAATCTGTACAAGATCCAAAGGGATTGAAAACTCAACCACGAAGTGCAATTCCCCGCAAAGTACGATTACAAAGGAAGCGTGGCTTCAAAAATTAATTCTTTTATTAAAGGGGCATTCCACGGTATTTTTGACCTTATGTAGAGTCCGTAACGTGACCTTTTTTGGCCATAACTTTTTAATTTACCGTTTGATTTGTAAATTATTTTAATATTAGCTGATGTGTTGGTAGGAAAAGATCAAAATAAAATAATATGCTAATCAAACAGTAAATTAAAAAGTTATGGCAAAAAAGGTCACGTTACGGACTCTACATAAATGTCAAAAATACCGTGGAATGCCCCTAAAATGGAACATAGACCAAGCTAATCTAAGGTAGTATACGTCAAAATAACTTTC